>NC_046614.1:24215235-24272130 GCF_900324465.2 Anabas testudineus | reverse complement strand
TCCTAATTTCTTCAACATTTCTATTTTCACAGTTTCTCCATCGACATCAACAACAACCTCAACTTCAGTCCAGTCAACTACTGCAGCTGCTGAGAAGAGAAAGATAACTGGTGGGTTTAGTGTTGATGAGTTCCACAAACTGTGGAATTAGAATCATGTGCTGACGACTCCCAGTTGTTTTCTACAAAACTCTTCATAGTGACCAGAGACGTGTCTTCATCACATTATAATGGTTCAGGGTCACAGTCGGATTCTTCAGTGTCATGGATCAGTTGATTCTATGTTCTTAACATAATGTAGAAGTTTTTACTGTTGTTGTTGTTGTTTACAGGAATCTGTCAACTTGTATTAATTATGTGTTGTTTTCTATTTGTAATCTCTTATTTGTAGCTTCAGTGACTCCAACCACGCAGAACCCTCAGTTAAAATCCCTTCAGTCAACTCAACGTCATTCACTGACACTCCAGGTGAGAAAGTGGTTCAGTTTTCTGTAAGGACGACGACTGTCTCGTTACTGAACAGCTTTTTGAGAACATGTGGATCTTTCTGTGCTTTAGTTCCTGCAGCTGGATCTCTGATGACTGCAGTCACTGCTGTTCTCGTCTGTGTCGTTCTGCTGGTTCTTCTGCTTGTTGTGGTTTGGATCCACAAACGTAAGAAGTTTCTTCCCAAACTTACCAGCACAACTAAAGTCCTAAACTTAAACCTTCCTGTAACATTAATGTACATTTTGTTTCCTGTTTAAACTCTATTTTACATTTTCTCTTTTTCTCTGACAGGTTCAAGAAACAATAGAAACAGAGGAGCACAGGTCATTAGAGAGGTAAAGGAACAGATCTGTCTACATGGTTGTTCTGTGTGGTTATATTAACTTTGTACCATTTAGCACAATGACAGAGTTTCAATACTGTATAATTTCATATAATACATGTCTTTATTAGTTTTCTCATGCTACAGCTGGAGTCACAACACATAACTAATGTTGTGCTGTTAAATTCTCTGTGGGACGACAGGTTCAAACTGTCTGTGAGCAGCTCAGTGTAACTGAGAGATGATTGTATTGATTGTAAAGTATTAACTCTGTGTTTCTGATACTGGAAGGATTACGGCTATGCAGAGATACAACAGCCCCCCCAGCAGCCAGACTCAGGACCTGCATTAAAAACCACTTACGTCACTGCCAACTTTCCCACAAACCCCTCTGCCTTCCTGCACAACTCCACAGTCGACATTAACGGTGACACATATTCTACTGTGTGGAACAATCAACCACCTGAATCCACTGAAAACCCTCTGTATTATACCGTCACCTCCACTCAGCGGGACTGAAGAAAGGATTCATTTAAATTCAAACAACAGAAGATGTTAAATGTTGGAGAACAGAGACGAGAGGAGACAATAAATTCATGTTTGCTATTTTAGAAAAACTCTTAATATGTTTATAATTATGTTATAAAGACTGAATTATATTAATTAAATACATTTGAACATTTTATTTATTTTAACATTTACTATAAGTTGTATTGTGCATTAGAAACAGTGACAGGCTATGATCGGTGTGAGCAGCTGTTCATAGGTGGTCGTCAGACCTTAACTTTACTTAACTTGTAAATGTGATGTAAGGAGACGTTCAGGATGTGGAGTAGGAGAGATATATATGTTGTTTGACTGATGTTTTTATAACGTTCACGCTGCTCGTTGCTGTTTTATTATTAAACTATTTCATGCTTTTTCATTGTCACAAGTTGTCTGTGAACCACAATGAAGATAAAACCCAAATGCAGACGAGTCCCTGTTCCTACTGAACAAATGTGGATAAGACAGAACTTTAGTGTGGATTAATAAAGTGTAAATATAATAAAATGAAATAAAAATATGTACAAATCTGAACCACTGTCTCTGTTGTTCCTCTGTTTCTACCAGACTGTGAGATGTGAGGCGACTGAAGTCCTGTAGTTTATGGAGCTGCTCAACATCAATGACAAACTAATGAATTCATTATTATTAATTAAAGTTAAAGGTAGAAAAATACACCAGGTGGCGAATCTGAAGAGAAACAGATGAAATCAAATGATTATTTAAAGCAAACAACAGGAAGCAGAAAGAAAATAGATCCAAATCCAGGAGACACGTGAGGCAGGTTACAGAGCTCAGAAGACAACAAGTGATCAGAGACATCAACAAACAGGTGATTGATCATTTAACTTTTAATTTACAGGACTGACAGGATTTAATTATTAAAATACTGTGACATCACAGACACCTGATCACTCCCTAAGATTGGTAATGGACTCTATGACTTATTTATTTTACTGTGAAAACCATAAAAATAAGAGGGGGAGGACAGACTGTGGGAGTGAACAGTTCTTAGAAAACATGAAATAGAAATTCAGGAAACACAGAAATAAGCACCAATCAACTGAAGACGAACTGAACAGAGTGGACATAAAGAAACCAGGAACCTGAGACCTCAGCAGCAAAAAACCAACATGAAGAGTTTCCTTCTCCTCGTTCTCTCACTGACGGCAGGTAAAACTGTTATTAACACCTAATAATATTTAATTAGAATCAGCTGAGTGAAGTTAATTAGTTACTGATGTAAATGTTAGTGATTAATGTTACATGTGAAAATATTCTGATTATATCAGTGTTGAATTCAATTTAAATGTTATTATTTCAAAGTAAATCATATAATAAATAAATGTACTGATGTTATGTTATGAGATCTTCATGTTGAACCTACTGTACCACATCTGACTCATGTTCACAACAGAGCAGTTAATACATGTGAATTAACAGACGCTCAAAAACCTACACATCTGAACAATTACAGCTTTAAAACAGAAACTGTGGAAAAGTTTTATTCAGTTTATATTTGTTTGATAAACTGAATATTGAAACATAATAGTTTCAGAATTTAAGGTAACATGAAGTTTTCTCTTACAGGCTGTGAAACTTCATCTGGCAGCAGATGTGATGAAACATGGGCTGAATGTTACTATAAAGAAAATAAAAACTACCAAATAGTTGAGGTTGATCATCGTGGACGTGTTAAACGAAGCACAAAAACAAACATGTGGGAAAACAAAGGAACGTTTTTCCTGTTTCACGACACAAGAAACAAAGAACTCAGGCTGGTTTTTCTACAGCGTCAAGTTAAAAAGGAGGAGTTCAAGTGTAGATTTTACCGAACACACAGCTCAACTCCTGAAGAACCAATGGAACAGGAAATTGGTAATAAAATCAATAACTCTCTTGTTCTTTGTTAAAACACTTTTTACTGTGTTTTCTTTTTTCATATGTACAAAGCTTTATTCTTATTTCCTTTTCTTTCTGTCAGTGATGTAAAGTTTTCTAAACTTCCTCTGTAAATTACATAACGTCTCGTCCTCTAGTGTCTTTGAAACATTTTACTGTTTTCATCATGTGTTAAAACAGTGTTACAGTGAATTTACAAGTTTTATTTCTGTTTTATTTACAGAGAAATGTGAGACTCAGACATCTATTCAAACTCCATACAGATCAGCTGAAACCACCATCCCATGTGGAAACCATCAGTCCACAGTCCAGTTCTTCTGCAGACAGAACGGTTCCAACTGTGAGAACATTTTATCATCAGAACCTTCTCCACAAACAAACAGGTTCACTCTCACCAACAGCGGCAGCATCTCCATCAGGGACGTGTCCTCACAGGATGATGGAGTCTACTGGTGTGGACTCGGATCAAGTCTCACTAAAATCCAGCTGCAGGTTCAGAGTGAGGACTTCACATCTACGACACACTGAACTTTATCTACTGGTGTTTTTAATGAAACTGGTTCAACTGGTGAAACATGACACAACACAACAGCTGATTTAACAAGTTCATGTTAAAACACTGAGATGGTTCAGTGGACACGACTGGATCATATTTAATATTTAATAAAAGTCATTAACAGAAAACTCAGAAATACTATTTCAACACGTACATGTACATATACGGTGTACTGCATGTACATGTACATGTACTGTGAGTTAATACAAAGTGTGAGAACGTTCTCAGTATAATAATCAATAACTGTCTCTGTCTACAGACATTACTGTCCATGAAAAGTCCTCATCTGTTGGACAGACTCTCACTTACGGGTGTAGTTACTCAACCAGTGCTCCCAGTATAACATTCATCTGTAAGGGAGAAGATCCATCTGTGTGTGAACGTCTAGTGAGCAGCTCAGAGAAAAACACTGGGAGGTTTTCTATGAATGATGATAAAGAAAAGAGAAATATCACAGTAACAGTGAGAGATGTGAGAGCAGACGACACTGGGACATACTGGTGTGGAGCAGAAACCAGTGACAGACGCAGCAACGTCTTCTTCAACAAACTGGTTTTGACTGTTGGTGAGTATTTACATCATTTTACTGTCTGAATATAATCTGACTCCTTCAGATTACAGGAGGCTTATTGATAGATGGTGACGTTCACCTGCAGCAGAGTCATTTCCTCTGTTCTAAAGAGAGAAACTGTAGGATTTAGTCATTCTCACCTTTTCAGATATATATAGTTAGGGTTAGGGGTTGTATATTCTTCTTCTCTTTCGTCTTTTCCCATCAGGGGTCGCCACAGCGAATCATCCTTTTCCACCTAACTCTATCATGAACATCTTCTACCCTAACACTAGCCAACCTCATGTCCTCTGTTATAACATCCATATATCTCCTCTTTGGTCGTCCTCTTGCCCTCCTGCCTGGCAGCTCCATCTCCAACATCCTTCTACCAATATACTCACTATGCCTCCTCTGAACATGTCCGAACCATCTCAGTCTGGCCTCTCTGACTTTGTCGCTAACACAGACAACGTGAGCCGTCCCTCTGATGTACTCGTTCCTTATTCTGTCTAACCTGGTCACTCCTAAGGAGAACCTCAACATCTTCATCTCTGCTACCTCCATCTCAGCCTCTTGTCTCTGTCTCACTGCTACCGTCTCTAACCCATAGAGCAGAGCTGGTCTCACCACTGTCTTGTACACCTTTCCTTTGAGTCTTGCTGACACTCTTCTGTCACACAACACTCCTGACACTTTGCTCCACCCGCTCCAACCTGCCTGCACTCGCCTCTTCACCTCTTTTCCACACTCTCCATCACACTGAACTGTTGACCCCAAGTACTTAAACTCCTGTACCTTCTTCACCTCAGCCCCCTGTAACCTAACGCTTCTACCTTGATCCCTCTCGTTCAGACACATGTATTCTGTCTTACTACGACTGACCTTCATGCCTCTTCTTTCCAGAGCAAACCTCCACCTCTCTAGCTGTTCCTCTACCAGCTCTCTACTCTCACTGCAAATCACAATATCATCCGCAAACATCATTGTCCAGGGAGATTCCTGTCTGATCTCATCTGTCAGCCTGTCCATCAGCATAGCAAACAAGAAGGGACTCAAAGCTGATCCTTGGTGTAGTCCCACCTCCACCTTGAACTCCTCTGTCTGACCTACAGCACATCTCACCACCGTCATACTTCTCTCATACATGTCCTGAACTACTCTGACGTACTTCTCTGCCACTCCCGACGACCTCATACAGTACCACAGCTCCTCCCTCGGCACCCTGTCATACGCCTTCTCTAAATCTACAAAGACACAATGCAGCTCCTTCTGACCATCTCTGTACTTTTCCATCAACATTCTCAAAGCAAAAACAGCATCAGTGGTGCTCTTACGGGGCATGAATCTATACTGCTGCTCACAAACCTCCACCTTCTTCCTAAGCCTGGCTTCCACTACTCTTTCCCACAGCTTCATTGTGTGGCTCATCAACTTTATTCCTCTATAGTTGCTGCAGTTCTGCGTGTCACCCTTGTTCTTAAAGATCGGAACCAGAACGCTTCTCCTCCATTCCTCAGGCATCTTCTCACTCTCTAGAATCCTATTGAACAAACTGGTTAAAAACTCCACTGCTGCCTCTCCTAAGCACTTCCACACCTCCACAGGTATGTCATCAGGACCAACAGCCTTTCCACTCTTCATCCTTTTCAGAGCCTTCCTCACCTCATTCTTTCCAATCTCTGCTGTTTCCTGCTCCACAACATCCACATCTTCCTCTCTTCTTTCCCTGTCATTTTCCTCATTCATCAGCTCGTCAAAATACTCCTTCCATCTTTTCTGCACACTCTCCTGGGTTGTTAGCACCTTTCCATCTCTGTCCTTAATCACCCTTACCTGTTGCACATCCTTCCCATCTCTATCTCTCTGTCTGGCTAGCCTGTACAAGTCCTTCTCTCCTTCCTTTGTGTCTAACCTGTCATACAGCTCTTCGTAAGCTTTCTGTTTGGCCTTTGCCACCTCCCTCTTCACTCTACGCTGTGCTTCCTTGTACTCCTGTCTACTTTCCTCAGTCCTTTCTACATCCCACTTCCTTCTAGCCAACCTCTTCCTCTGGACGCATTCCTGTACTTCCTCATTCCACCACCAAGTGTCTTTATCTTCTTTCCTTCTTCCAGATGACACACCTAGCACCTTCCTACCTGTTTCCCTGATAACCTCTGCTGTAGTTTCCCAGTCATCTGGAAGCTCATCCTGACCACCAAGAACCTGTCTCAACGTCTGTCTGAATTCCTCACAAGTTTCTTCATTCTTTAACTTCCACCACTTGGTCTTCTTTTCTGTCTTCCCTCTCATCTTCTTCCTGACCTCCAGAGTCATCTTACACACCACCATGCGGTGCTGTCTGGCTACACTCTCTCCTACCACCACTTTGCAGTCACTAACCTCTCTCAAATGACCTTGTCTACATAGGATGTAGTCCACCTGTGTACTCCTACCTCCACTTCTGTATGTCACTCTGTGTTCCTCTCGCTTCTGGAAGTAGGTGTTGACTACAGCCATTTCCATCCTCTTAGCAAAGTCCACCACCATCTGTCCTTCCAGATTCCTTTCCTTCACACCAAACCTGCCCATCACCTCCTCATCACCTCTGTTGCCCTCACCAACATGCCCATTGAAGTCTGCTCCAACAACAACTCTCTCTCCTCTGGGGATACTCTCTATGACCTCATCAAACTCACTCCAGAATCTCTCCTTCTCTTCTAACTCACAGTCAACTTGTGGAGCATACCCACTGACTACATTCATCATCACCCCTTCAATTTCTAGCTTTAGGCTCATCACCCTGTCTGAGACTCTTTTCACCTCTAGAACATTGTTCACAAACTCCCCCTTCAGGATCACTCCTACCCCGTTTCTCTTCCTATCCACTCCATGGTAGAACAGTTTGTATCCTCCTCCAATGCTACGTGCCTTGCTGCCCTTCCACCTTGTCTCCTGCACACACAGAACATCTACCTTCCTTCTCTCCATCATGTCTGCCAGCTCTCTGCCTTTCCCTGTCATTGTGCCAACGTTAAGAGTCCCTATTCTCAGATCTACGCTCCTGCCTTTTCCCTTCTCTCTCTGACCACGAACCCTTCTGCCTCCCCTCTTTCTTCGACCAACAGTAGTCAAATTTCCACCGGCACCCTGTAGGTTAACAGCACCGGTGGCGGTCGTTGTTAACCCGGGCCTCGACCGATCCGGTATGAAAGTGTTATTGATGATTTGCATGGTTATTTTGGCAATTTTTACGCCGGATGCCCTTCCTGACGCAACCCTCTCTATTTATCCGGGCTTGGGACCGGCACAGAAGTCACTGGCTTGCAACCCCTGTGGCTAGATTTAGGGGTTGTATATTGAGAGGGAATTTTAATTCATTTAGTGTTGATGAGTTAATATGTGAGAAACAAGCAGACAGGGAAACGTGGAGACATGTTGAACCTCAGTATAATAAAAACAGCAGGTTTCCTCAAGGTTCAGACAAACGAACATGACACAGAGGTCGACTCTGCTTCTTGTGACCTTATCTCTCTTCTCACTTCTCAGTCAAACCAGAAATTAGCTGCCTCTCAAGTATTTTATATGATCGTTCCTCCCTGGACCTGGATGTTGTTCTAGTCCTCCGTGTTCAACGATGCATCACTTCAGTGATTTCTGTCCAGAGGCAGAGATCATCCTTCATTATTTACTGTAGACGTTAGTTGTCAAAGCTTGGCAGCAGTCATGTCACATGAGCAACCACCAAGTTCTCTTTGCTGCTCAGTAATTAACATCTCTACTGCTACTGTCGAGTTTTTATTTTATCTGAACCACAAACTGTGGAATTAGAATCATGTGCTGACGACTCCCAGTTGTTTACTACAAAACTCTTCATAGTGACCAGAGACGTGTCTTCATCACATTATAATGGTTCAGGGTCACAGTCGGATTCTTCAGTGTCATGGATCAGTTGATTCTATGTTCTTAACATAATGTAGAAGTTTTTACTGTTGTTGTTGTTGTTTACAGGAATCTGTCAACTTGTATTAATTATGTGTTGTTTTCTATTTGTAATCTCTTATTTGTAGCTTCAGTGACTCCAACCACAGCAGAACCCTCAGTTAAAATCCCTTCAGTCGACTCAACGTCATTCACTGACACTCCAGGTGAGAAAGTGGTTCAGTTTTCTGTAAGGACGACGACTGTCTCCTTACTGAACAGCTTTTTGAGAACATGTGGATCTGACATGGATCTTCAGGATGAGATCGATGTGTTGATGTGGTTTTAAAACAGCTCTTCGTCCTCCTGTCGTCTGCTTTAGTTCCTGCAGCTGGACCTCTGATGAATGCAGTCACTGCTGTTCGCATCTGTGTCGTTCTGCTGGTTCTTCTGCTCGTTGTGGTTTTGATCTACAAACGTAAGAAGTTTCTCTTCTTTTCTTCACATACACATTGACACCTTTTCTTGATAGTACGATTATATAAATTAACAAATTAAAAAAAGAAAAGTTTAAATTCTAACAACAAATCCGAACTGTGGTTTAACTGTGGTCACATGAATAATTTCTCTTCCTGTTTTGTTTCTTTTTTAATTTCTCTCTGACAGACTCAGAAAAACTAAAGAAACAGAGGAGCACAGGTCATTAAAGAGGTAAACGAACAGATCTGTCTACATGGTTGTTCTGTGTGGTTTATTAGCTTTGTAGCATTTAGCACAATGACAGAGGTTCACACATTTACTCATAGAGCAGGAATAACAATACATAACCATGCTGTGCTGTGAAAGAGAGCGATGATCAGAAAAGAACGTTTCCAGAGAATCACCTAATGTTAGTCCTCTTAATGTTAATGTTTCTGATTAACATCAGGTCCTCACCAGCTCTTTTAAACACACTTTTAATTCTGTCAGTCAGCAACGTAACAAGATAAAATCTTCTGTAGGTTATGTAGAGTGACATAAACATGTTTTCCTCCAGCTGACAACATGGTGTGATATGTTAAAGTAATATATTAAAGCATTAACTCTGTGTTTCTGATACTGGAAGGATCACGACTATGCATTTATGTTTCCTGTTTTTATTCAAATATTTTTCCGTTGATGTTAGAGTCATAAATACAGCTGGAAAAAATGTAATTACATTTATTCATGTTTTAAAGACTGGATTATATTATTTAAATTCTAAATATAATTGAACATTTGATTTATTTTAACATTTTCTATATGTTGAATTGCTCATTAGAAACAGTGACAGGCTATGATCGGTGTGAGCAGCTGTTCATAGGTGGTCGTCAGACCTTAACTCGTGTGTCTTTGTAAATGTGATGCAAGGAGACGTTCAGGATGTGGAGTAGGAGAGATATATATGTTGTAATACAGTGTCAATATAATAAAATGAAATTAAATATGTACAAATCTGAACCACTGTCTCTGTTGTTCCTCTGTTTCCGTGAGAACTGAACTCATTTTTATTAATAAAGGTTAAAGGTAGAAAAATGCACCAGGTGACTAATCTAAAGAGAAACAGATCAAATCGAATGATTATTTAAAGCAAACAACAGGAAGCAGAAAGAAAATTGGGGGGTTTTCTATAAATAATGATAAAGAAAAGATAAATATCACAGTAACAGTGAGAGATGTGAGAGCAGACGACACTGGGACATACTGGTGTGGAGCAGAAACCAGTGACAGACGCAGCAACGTGTTCTTCAACAAACTGGTTTTGACTGTTTACATCGTTTTTCTGTTTGAATATAATCTGACTCCTTCAGATTACAGGAGGCTTATTGACAGATGGAGACGTTCACCTGCAGCAGTTAAATGTTAATGTTAAACAGTCCATGTTTCTTTATTGAGTCCTGTCTTCTTCTGGTTCCTGATGTCAACATCATCTGCTTTCTTTATTATATTATTCTAGAATATAAATATTTATTTTATAATATTTCAGAGACAAAGTAAACTGTTTATTTTCAGTGCCTCCAACAGCTTCAGCTGATCCTCGTACTCGGTCCACTTTGTTTTTCTGAAACTACGACAGAAGAAGCAGCAGGAAGATTTAAACATGACATGGTTCATGAAAACATCCCTTAAAATACAACTTCCTTTTAGTTGAAGCTGATTTGATCCCAACATAAATAAATGAGTAAGAGTCCCTTTTTGTTTCTTCCATCTGGTTTTAGAACTTTAAAGAAATTCTGATCGAGTTTAAGTAAAATTTACAAGATCTAGAAACTTCTTATCATCACAGTGGTGTTTGTGTTTTAACTTGTAGTTGATTAAAAAAGTATCCGAGTTGTTTAAGATGTTGAATCTTCCTCCCTGAGAGCGATTAGTTTGTAATGTGTCACACTCAAAAATGCCATTGGAAATATGATCATACATAACATTACTGTGAACAACTAGTTTAACTCAATGTTTACAATTACCAAGGTAAAGTTGAATTAATAACATTAGTTAAATAGTTTTGAACTGTGTTGAACTCCTGAATTCCTACAGAGGGAGATGTTTGATAACTAATGACGATGACGTTTGATGATTAATTAATAATTATTAAGGAAAAACATTTGATAGTAATTTGGCCTGAATCCTGTTCAGAATCTAATTTGAGTCTTTTACTGTTCTTTATATAAAAAAGACCTTCGTTAAAAAATAATAATAATCTACGTACAAAGAGTTCATTTAGAAAAAGGAAAATGCTTCACACAAACTGATCTGGACGTTAAAGGAAGGTGATGTTGGTATTTTCTGTTCATGTTGGATCTAACACTGTCTTCTGCTTCTGTGATGCAGATCAAACATCTGTGTTGACCATTGTGTCTCTGTTTGGATCTGCTTCTGCTGCTGATGTTCATCTTGTGATTCATCTACGAACATAAGACAGTGTTTGAATTCAGGTCTTATTCTAAAATAACTCTGAAAAATGCAGCTAGTAACAAAGAGGCTGACTGTCATCAGACCCAACTGGACACTTTTCATCGTTCCACACTGAATTGAAGCCGTGATGAGACAGAGGACCTGTAAAACCACTCGACCTGCACCTGTACAGTCGCACCGCTCCATCCTCATCCCACCAAAACAAGTGTGATGAACCCAAAACCAGCTGCTGACCAGTCGACATCCTTCACATTAACCCTGTCTGTCACTATTGTACTGGATCATACAACTGACTGGAACTATAGTTTAACATAATGTTTCTGTTTTCTTGAGCATCTTTTTAAATCTGATATAAGGAGATGTGCACAATATACTCAAATACAATGAATACAATTACAAATACTCTGTTTGATAAAGAGACTGGCTGAAAATAATTAAGTATTATTATTTGTAAATCTGCAGAAACTGGAACCATCAATTTCTATTTGTTTAAATCACTTTCTACCTTTTAAAATAGTAAAACCACAGCCCACAGCACAATGTTTTTTATGTTTAAAGGTTTTTCCTCATCTGCATTCACCACTGCCGCAGGTCATTTTCTCTTTCAGGCCTTCAAACTCAATGAGGTCACACAGTGAAATGCTGATTTAAAGAACTCGTCTTAATAATTGTCAAAAACACACAAGTAAACCGTCATGACACTTGACGAATGAAGCTAAACTGGAGTCAACATCTCAGAACTACGTCTGATTCTGAAGTAACGACACTCAGCTGGAACTTTGGGATTTTTATCTATGAGACAAACTAAAATCCAAACAGATTCACAGAAACAGCAAAATTTCTCTCAAACATGTTTAACATCATTCCAAACAGGTTTTAACCTACTTTAATCACTTAAATTAGTTGTTTAGATTAAGTTAAGTTACCGATTTCTTCCTATATTAAAGCTCACGTTAAATCCACAACAAAAATTAGACACATCCAAATCTAAATCCTGGACTGGCTGCTCAGCGTCTCCTGTTGGTTCTCTCAGCTCACAGCCACTGAAGCTTCTGTCAGTTCATCACTGAGAAGTTGGACTCGAACAACAAATTCTGTTCAGTATATAGTGATGAGAACCGTAGCTCTCATAGTTCCATTCTTCTCCAAGAGCTTTAAAAGAACACAGCTGCACAGAGCAGAGCAGACACAAGGAAAAAACCTGTGCTTCCACTGACTTCATACAACATGAAGTGGCTTAAAGGATGAAGGAGCTACTTGGACGAGTAGCGAAATGTTTTGACCTCAAAAGTAGAATGAAAAAAAAAAGGTTCAATGATTTCACTGTTTTTTATAGTGACTCGACAAGCAGAACTCAACTTTGAGTCATTGCTTACAAAGTGTGAGTAGTTAGAGACACGACCGGGTGGTGCCTTGTACTGTGCCTTTAGTTACAGTACCACATTTGGTACGTACTCAGTTGTGCATTTCTGTTGGTACTTTGTTTTTGGTCAGTGTGTTACTTAGTTTGCCTGCGTCAATGCAGTTCGTTATACTCGTGTCCCCTTTGTTGCGTCCTCACAACTTCGTACAGTCACTAAAGATTTATTGCCTGTACATCCATGATGCAAATCTCCCATTCCAACACATCCCAAATGTGCTCTATTGGGCTGAGGTCTGGTGACTGTGAGGTCATCTGACTACGGTGAAGTTGTCATATTCAAAAAAACTGTTTGAGATTATTTTAGCTTTGTGACTTGGTGTGAATCTTCAGAAGATTTATAAATAAAAATAAAACATGGTCATGGACTGAATGTTGGGGCTGGTCGGTGTAAACTAAGTGAAGAACCCAGAACTAAAATGAATTGGATGTTGCTACAGCCAATCCTAGCTATCACTGGACAACAAGCAGAGTCGTCAGTCCATCACAGCCAGGTGGGAAATTAAGGATATGGGGAGGCAGAAGTAAGGTGTCGGTGGATTAATGTTCATGTGGTGGTGTGGAAATTCCTCTGACTGTATTCAAGGCACAACAGTGTGAAGAGGAGTTCTACTGAACTGTCATTTAGAGCTGAAGGGTTAAAGATGACGAGTCTTTGGAGGGTTTGTTATACTGACCAAGAAATGTTCAAATACAACAACAGGATACAGGAAAGTAACAAGAGTACAAACAGAACGGGTCGGCTGAATTCAAATCTAACAACCTAACACTTCTATTCAGCTCAGGGGTGGAGGGAAACCAACCTGGAGCATAAATTAGTGTCTCGAACCAACTATCTTCAGACTGAAGAAGCTACTTGATGAGTAGTGAAGTCCAGTTGCCATGACTCAATTTCCAGATTATCTGTGCATGTATTTACTGTATCTCTGGGTATAGGGTAGTGTTGGCCTTAAAGTTTGTCTAAAATAATTCATGAACCGTGTTAAATTCCTGCAGAGATGATCATAACTCTTCTGTGGTGATGCTACCTCATACAGAGGAAGCAGTGTGTCTCATCTTATCATCTTTTTACAAGTAAACAACAGCTCTCACTGCCTGTCACCACCTGATGAAACCAGCTGTAAATGCATATTTCTACTGCTGAATCTGCAGCAGCTAAAATAAAAGTGTTTGTTACCAGCTGATATCTGTGCCGAGATGAAGCCACTTTTACATTACACCTTAGGGTTCTTGATTAAAAAACCTCTAACTACATTTATTTCATAGTTTTTTAAGTATGATGAACTGTTGTGATTTAGATCAAACATCTGTGTTAATCATGTTTGGATCTGTTGATGTTCACCACATGGTTCACCTACCAACATAAAGAGAGTTAGTTTTAATCTTCACACATCTTCCAAGATTTTACTGAATGGATCAAGGTTAGAGGTTTTAAACAGGTACAGGTCTTTTTTTTACTTGAGTTGTTTTCTTCCTCGTCTCAACAACAAAGATGAAGCATGAGGGAGCAGTAAACATTTAGTGATTGGTTTATAGAGGAACATGCAGATTGAACTCAGACGTTCTGACTGAGAATTCGATCACACCCAGAAACAACAAGCACCTGGGGTGCCCAACATCATGTTTTTATCTTCTTTATTCTTTTTATTATACAGCATAAACAGTCTTAATGTTACATTGGAAACTGTTGCTCTAATATTCCCATCACTAATTCTATTGGTAAAGACAGGATTATCATAATGCTTTATTTGTTCATGTGCTTCAAAATTTTTATTATTAGTGGTTGATCTGCAGAAGCTGTAAAAGCTTTTGTTTATTTAATTAAAATACTTGATGTGCTCCTTAAAACCACACAACGTGACATCTTTTTATCTGAAGCAGCTTTTTATCTTCTTCACTCAAACTGTGTGATGACAGAGGAAGAGACCAATTTACAACCAAGCAGCAGCAGCTGAAGACAAACAAAAGCTGTCTGCAGGGTTTCTAAACATCTTTCTGGACTAGACTTGATAACATTATAGAACAGAACCCAACTTATCCTGTTAGGTAACAGTGTTAGTTACATTCTTATGGTGTTGGTACTGTGCTAACCAGTAAACATACAAGTTGGAACCTAAAAAGGAGAAGAATAGACAGAAACATGAGAGTGACAACTTCTTAGAAAACTACAGACTGATTCAGGAAACACGTCAATGAGCACCAATCAAATGTTAGACACAAACCAACAAGAGGAAGCTGAAACAACCAAGAGATTATAAATAATCAGGAAACTAAGATCTCAGCATCTAAAACCAACATGAAGAGTTTCCTTCTCCTCGTCTTCTCACTGATGGCAGGTAAAACTATCATTAATACCCGATTACTGATACTGAAGATTACTGACTGACACAGTACAGGTACACAGCCAAAGGAGTACAGTTAGTATCTGAATATAAGTACAAATATTCATTATTATTTATAGATAGAGTTTAAGTATGAATGAGTGTGTACTACAGCGTAGGTGGTGTCATAAACAAGTGGTGTGTGTGGTGAGTATAAGAATGGTTGAAGTATATATATGGTCATATATGTAGTATGAATAATGCTGATGAGGGTGAGTAGGTACAGTAAACAGTGACAAATACTGCAGTGATGTAATATTATTGTGGTTTCAGTAGGATCACAGAGCTTTGAGAAAGAAGCTCCTCTAACTTATCACCGTGCCTCTTACAGTAAAATGGTTTCTACACATAGTTTGGTTCGACATAGTAATGAATCCTAAAAAACGGACCATGTGTCACAGTTATTCTTATTCTAATACTGAATATTATCTAATCTAATATCTCTATAATATGTGTTTTCACACAGTTTAGGTTTTGTTCACATTACTGAACATGAATTATTCCAGAATCTGAAGCATGAACTGTTTTCTTGATCTACAGTCTATGAAGCCTCATCTGAAGTAAAGGGACGTCCAAAAGGATGGTTTGAATTCACCTGCAAATATCCCGACACAACCATCACTAGATACAAAGATCCTGAAGTAGTTATTGCTAAAAATAAAAGAACAATACGAAGCAACAAGAACGACGAGTGGGAAAAGAACGACAGAGTTTCTCTGTACCATGATACAAAAAACAAAAACCTCAGAGTGGTCATCAAACAACTTGAACAGGAGGATTTTGCGGAGTACGAGTGTAAATTTTACCAAGAACACAACTCAACATTAGAATCCAACAAAGTGGAACTGGGTGTTGGTAAGAAGTGCAGCAGCATTTTTCTGTACATTAGACTGATTCTAGTCGTGTTGTCCTCACACAGTTTGGATCAAACATCATCTCTTCTTCTTCTTCATATTGAACACAAGCTGGTTTTCATCACACCAGTGCTCACATTCCTCAGTCTCAGAGAGATGAACTGAGGAGCTGCTGTGACCTCAGATACAGAACAGACCTTTCAATTAATACATGTTGTCTGCTGAGCTGAGTTTTCATTTGATAAAATGTTGTTATAAACTAGATATATTAACTAGAGTCACTAAATCAGTTAATCTTTCAGTTCATCATCTATTCAACCAATTAAATTTAAAATATTAAAAGTCACTTAGAACAGATTCAGACAGGAGAGAGATTTAAATTTTTAATGTACTTTTTTTGTCATCAGATGACGAGGTCTTTCAGACATTTACTCAAACTACGTCTAGAACAGCTGAAACCACCATCACATGTGAAAACACAGGAAACAAACATGACGTCCAGGTTTTCTGCAAAGAGAACGATTTCATCTGTGAAGAAATTTTATCAACGACATCTGTTTCAAAGTCAAACGGGACGTTCACTCTCATAAAGTCCAACAGTGGATTCAACATCTCCATCAGTGACGTGTCCTCACAGGATGCTGGAGTCTACTGGTGTGGAGGAAAATCAAATGATGGAAACTACAGAGCAGGTCTGAGAAAAATACAACTGGAGGTTAAAGGTGAGTATCAGACATCTACTAACATTTTATCAATAGAGAGAAGTTAACATGGGAGAAATATGATCTCTCTTCCTAATTCCAGTCAGAACTCTTGCTGCAGCATTTTGAATTAACTGGAGGCTTCTATGGAGTTATTGGGACATGGTATTCCATAGATCCTATGTAAACCACAATTGAGACAAACAGTTTAAAAAAACACTGATAGTTAAAAGTATCAGTCCCATATAAAAGAAATTAACAAAGATTTGTTTTTAGCTTTGCCAAGATCTGCCAAATTGTATTTTTTTAATATAAAATACTTTTTATTAATATGTCTTTAATATAAACCTCTATTACAGCTTCTGTTTTTCCAACTCAGTTTACATCTACTAAGACTCCAGGTGGAAAACCCACTGAAGGTCAGACTGTTTCTATGAATCCCTGTCAAGCTGGTTACAGTTTGGATTCATCACGAGAACATCTGATGAACATCTGATCATGTTTTATATCTGTAATCTGTTATTTTAGGTTTTGTGCCTGCAACAACAACAACAGCCTCGATTACAGCTCCTGATCCTTCAGTCAACAAAGTTACTGGAGACGTTCACACCAGTTACTGAAGGCACACGTTCACATACTTTAGCCACACAATCTTATTTAAGATTGTAAATAATAAATAAACATATAATAATAAATTAATAGGTAATTTTCTGGTTCTCTGTATCAGGTTTAAGCATTTCATCTTAATCAGATTATGTTGTAGTTCACACTGCTCCAGAAATAAGGAAAATTCACCAACTTGTGTCATTGTGCTACTTTTATCATTGTGGAATATTTAAATTACTCAATTCCATTACTACAGTTATAGTTATTGGAATTGTTTGGATCTCCTGTCTTGAGAGCAGCTGTGACTGCTGAATTCATACAGAGGCAGCAGAACATCTCATCTTATCTTAAATAAGCAAACAGCTGCTGAAAACATCTGTAGCTGCTTCTTATTTTTAGTCACTGGCTAAAATAACAGAAATCACCTGATGTCACCACTTGATAAATTAGCTGTAAATATGTTAATGTTAATTCTAGCACAGCTTTACTGTTTCTATTTTCAACCAGACCTTAAGATGCCAACACTGACTGGTGACAGTCGACCACATGAACATGCACATAAACGTGTTCTACACACCAGACGTTAAAGAAAAAGGAAGGTGTTGATGATCTCGTCATATTTTCTGTTCATGTTGGATATAATCATGTTGTCTGCTTCTATGATACAGATCAAACATCTCTACAAACGTAAGATAGTTCAGTGTTTGAATCCAGGTCTTATTCTTCAGTATCCAGTTTGTCTTTAACAATGTGTTTCTACTGTCGTCTGCTTTAGTTCCTGCAGCTGGACCTCTGATGAATGCAGTCACTGCTGTTCGCATCTGTGTCGTTCTGCTGGTTCTTCTGCTCGTTGTGGTTTTGATCTACAAACGTAAGAAGTTTCTCTTCTGTTCTTCGCATAAACCTTGACACCTTTTCTTGATAGTACGATTATATAAATAAAAATTAAAAAAAAACAAATGCCTGAAAACAAATCCGAACTGTGGTTTAACTGTGGTCACATGAATCATTTCTCTTTCTGTTTTGTTTCTATTTTAATTTCTCTCTGACAGACTCAGAAAAACTAAAGAAACAGAGGAGCACAGGTCATTAAAGAGGTAAACGAACAGATCTGTCTACATGGTTGTTCTGTGTGGTTTATTAGCTTTGTAGCATTTAGCACAATGACAGAGGTTCACACATTTACTCATAGAGCAGGAATAACAATACATAACCATGCTGTGCTGTGAAAGAGAGCGATGATCAGAAAAGAACGTTTCCAGAGAATCACCTAATGTTAGTCCTCTTAATGTTAATGTTTCTGATTAACATCAGGTCCTCACCAGCTCTTTTAAACACACTTTTAATTCTGTCAGTCAGCAACGTAACAAGATAAAATCTTCTGTAGGTTATGTAGAGTGACATAAACATGTTTTCCTCCAGCTGACAACATGGTGTGATATGTTAAAGTAATATATTAAAGCATTAACTCTGTGTTTCTGATACTGGAAGGATCACGACTATGCAGAGGTACAACAGCCCCCCCAGCAGCCAGACTCAGGACCTGCATTAACATCTTACGCCAACTTTCCCACAAACCCCTCTGCCTTCCTGCACGACTCCACATACATAAATAAATGTATGTTTCCTGTTTTTAGTCAAATATTTTTTGTTAGAGTGTGTTAGAGTTATAAATATATATAAAAAATAAAATTAATTTTATTTTAACATTTACTATATGTTGTATTGTGCATTAGAAACAGTGACAGGCTATGATCGGTGTGAGCAGCTGTTCATAGGTGGTCGTCAGACCTTAACTTTACTTAACTTGTAAATGTGATGTAAGGAGACGTTCAGGATGTGGAGTAGGAGAGATATATATGTTGTTTGACTGATGTTTTTATAACGTTCACGCTGCTCGTTGCTGTTTTATTATTAAACTATTTCATGCTTTTTCATTGTCACAAGTTGTCTGTGAACCACAATGAAGATAAAACCCAAATGCAGACGAGTCCCTGTTCCTACTGAACAAATGTGGAGAAGACAGAACTTTAGTGTGGATTAATAAAGTGTAAATATAATAAAATGAAATAAAACACGTACAAATCTGAAGCACTGTCTCTGTTGTTCCTCTGTTTCTACCAGACTGTGAGATGTGAGGAAACTGAAGTCCTGTAGTTTATGGAGCTGCTCAACATCAATGACAAACTAATAAATTCATTGTTATTAATTAAAGTTAAAGGTAGAAAAATACACCAGGTGACGAATCTGAAGAGAAACAGATGAAATCAAATGATTATTTAAAGCAAACAACAAGAAGCAGAAAGAAAATAGATCCAAATCCAGGAGACACCTGAGGCAGGTTACAGAGCTCAGAAGAAGTGATCAGAGACATCAACAAACAGGTGATTGATCATTTAACTTTTAATTTACAGGACTGACAGGATTTAATTATTAAAATACTGTGACATCACAGACACCTGATCACTCCCTAAGATTGGTAATGGACTCTATGACTTATTTATTTTACTGTGAAAACCATAAAAATAAGAGGGGGAGGACAGACTGTGGGAGTGAACAGTTCTTAGAAAACATGAAACAGAAATTCAGGAAACACAGAAATGAGCAGCGACCAACTGAAGACGAACTGAACAGAGTGGACATAAAGAACCAGGAACCTGAGACCTCAGCAGCAAAAACCAACATGAAGAGTTTCCTTCTCCTCGTTCTCTCACTGACGGCAGGTAAAACTGTTATTAACACCTAATAATATTTAATTAGAATCAGCTGAGTGAAGTTAAATTAGTTACTGATGTAAATGTTAGTGATTAAATGTTACATGTGAAAATATTCAGATTATATCAGTGTTGAATTCAATTTAAATGTTATTATTTCAAAGTAAATCATATAATAAATAAATGTACTGATGTTATGTTATGAGATCTTCATGTTGAACCTACTGTACCACATCTGACTCATGTTCACAACAGAGCAGTTAATACATGTGATTTAACAGACGCTCAAAAACCTACACATCTAAACAATTACAGCTTTAAAACAGAAACTGTGGAAAATTCAGTTTTATTCAGTTTATGTTTGTTTGATAAACTGAATATTCAAACATTTCAGAATTTAAGGTAACATGAAGTTTTCTCCTACAGGCTGTGAAACTTCATCTGTCAGCACATGTGATGAAACATGGGCTGTATCTGACTATGGAGGAAGTGAAAAATACCAAATAGTTGAGGTTGATCATCGTGGACGTGTTGAACGAAGCACAAAAACAAACATGTGGGAAAACAAAGGAACGTTTTTCCTGTTTCACGACACAAGAAACAAAGAACTCAAGCTGGTTTTTCTACAGCATCAAGTTAAAAAGGAGGAGTTCAAGTGTAGATTTTACCAAACACACGGCTCAACTCCTGATACTGAGAGAGTGGAAAAATGTAAGATCATCTTAAAATCTTTGTTAAAACACTTTTTACTGTGTTTTCTTTTTTCATATGTACAAAGCTTTATTCTTATTTCCTTTTCTTTCCCTCAGTGACGTAAAGTTTCCTAAAGTTCCTCTTTAACCTACATAACGTCTCGTCCTCTAGTGTCTTTGTACAGTTTGAATAGTCACCAACACTGAACAGTGAGAAGTCAGAGTCTAAGTGTCAGAAGGATCATTACACTGTCTGAAAAACTCTTATTGTTGTTTAATAATAATTAACTTTATCTTTATTAATTCAAGTAATTCAATCAGATACATCGAGGATTAAAATGATGAAAAAACATTTTACTGTTTTCATCATGTGTTAAAACAGTGTTACAGTGAATTTACAGGTTTTATTTCTGTTTTATTTACAGACGACTGTGAGACTAAGACATTTAATCAAACGACATACAGATCAGCTAAAACCACCATCCCATGTGGAAACCACCAGTCCAGAGTCCAGTTCTTCTGCAGACAGAACGGTTCCAACTGTGAGAACATTTTATCATCAGGACCTTCTCCACAAACAAACAGGTTCACTCTCACCAACAGCGGCAGCATCTCCATCAGGGACGTGTCCTCACAGGATGATGGAGTCTACTGGTGTGGACTCAGATCAAATCTCACTAAAATCCAGCTGCAGGTTCAGAGTGAGGACTTCACATCTACGACACACTGAACTTTATCTACTGGTGTTTTTAATGAAACTGGTTTAACTGGTGAAACATGACACAACACAACAGCTGATTTAACAAGTTCATGTTAAAACACTGAGATGGTTCAGTGGACACGACTGGATCATATTTAATATTTAATAAAAGTCATTAACAGAAAACTCAGAAATACTATTTCAACACGTACATGTACATATACGGTGTACTGCATGTACATGTACATGTACTGTAAGTTAATGCAGAGTGTGAGAACGTTCTCAGTATAATAATCAATAACTGTCTCTGTCTACAGACATTACTGTCCATGAAAAGTCCTCATCTGTTGGACAGACTCTCACTTACTGGTGTAGTTACTCAACCAGTGCTCCCAGTATAACATTCATCTGTAAGGGAGAAGATCCATCTGTGTGTAAACGTCTAGTGAGCAGCTCAGAGAAAAACACTGGGAGGTTTTCTATGAATGATGATAAAGAAAAGAGAAATATCACAGTAACAGTGAGAGATGTGAGAGCAGACGACACTGGGACATACTGGTGTGGAGCAGAAACCAGTGACAGACGCAGCAACGTGTTCTTCAACAAACTGGTTTTGACTGTTGGTGAGTATTTACATCATTTTACTGTCTGAATATAATCTGACTCCTTCAGATTACAGGAGGCTTATTGATAGATGGTGACGTTCACCTGCAGCAGAGTCATTTCCTCTGTTCTAAAGAGAGAAACTGTAGGATTTAGTCATTCTCACCTTTTCAGATATATATAGTTAGGGTTAGGGGTTGTATATTCTTCTTCTCTTTCGTCTTTTCCCATCAGGGGTCGCCACAGCGAATCATCCTTTTCCACCTAAATCTATCATGAACATCTTCTACCCTAACATTAGCCAACCTCATGTCCTCTGTTATAACATCCATATATCTCCTCTTTGGTCGTCCTCTTGCCCTCCTGCCTGGCAGCTCCATCTCCAACATCCTTCTACCAATATATTCACTATCCCTCCTCTGAACATGTCCGAACCATCTCAGTCTGGCCTCTCTGACTTTGTCGCTAACACAGACAACGTGAGCCGTCCCTCTGATGTACTCGTTCCTTATTCTGTCTAACCTGGTCACTCCTAAGGAGAACCTCAACATCTTCATCTCTGCTACCTCCATCTCAGCCTCTTGTCTCTGTCTCACTGCTACCGTCTCTAACCCATAGAGCAGAGCTGGTCTCACCACTGTCTTGTAGACCTTTCCTTTGAGTCTTGCTGACACTCTTCTGTCACACAACACTCCTGATACTTTGCTCCACCCGCTCCAACCTGCCTGCACTCGCCTCTTCACCTCTTTTCCACACTCCCCATCACACTGAACTGTTGACCCCAAGTACTTAAACTCCTGCACCTTCTTCACCTCAGCCCCCTGTAACCTAACGCTTCTACCTTGATCCCTCTCGTTCAGACACATGTATTCAGTCTTACTATGACTTACTTTCATGCCTCTTCTTTCCAGAGCAAACCTCCACCTCTCTAGCTGTTCCTCCACCTGCTCTCTACTCTCACTGCAAATCACAATGTCATCCGCAAATATCATTGTCCAGGGATATTCCTGTCTGACCTCATCTGTCAGCCTGTCCATCAGCATAGCAAACAAGAAGGGACTCAAAGCTGATCCTTGGTGTAGTCCCACCTCCACCTTGAACTCCTCTGTCTGACCTACAGCACATCTCACCACCGTCATACTTCTCTCATACATGTCCTGAACTACTCTGACGTACTTCTCTGCCACTCCCGACGACCTCATACAGTACCACAGCTCCTCCCTCGGCACCCTGTCATACGCCTTCTCTAAATCTACAAAGACACAATGCAGCTCCTTCTGACCATCTCTGTACTTTTCCATCAACATTCTCAAAGCAAAAATGGCATCAGTGGTGCTCTTACGGGGCATGAAACCATACTGCTGCTCACAAATCTCCACCTTCTTCCTAAGCCTGGCTTCCACTACTCTTTCCCACAGCTTCATTGTGTGGCTCATCAACTTTATTCCTCTGTAGTTGCTGCAGTTCTGCGTGTCACCCTTGTTCTTAAAGATCGGAACCAGAACGCTTCTCCTCCATTCCTCAGGCATCTTCTCACTCTCTAGAATCCTATTGAACAAACTGGTTAAAAACTCCACTGCTGCCTCTCCTAAGCACTTCCACACCTCCACAGGTACGTCATCAGGACCAACAGCCTTTCCACTCTTCATCCTTTTCAGAGCCTTCCTCACCTCATCCTTTCCACTCTCTGCTGTTTCCTGCTCCACAACATCCACATCTTCCTCCCTTCTTTCCCTGTCATTTTCCTCATTCATCAGATCCTCAAAATACTCCTTCCATCTTTTCTGCACACTCTCCTGGGTTGTTAGCACCTTTCCATCTCTGTCCTTAATCACCCTTACCTGTTGCACATCCTTCCCATCTCTATCCCTCTGTCTAGCTAGCCTGTACAAGACCTTCTCTCCTTCCTTTGTGTCTAACCTGTCATACAGCTCATCGTAAGCTTTCTGTTTGGCCTTTGCCACCTCTCTCTTCACTCTACGCTGCGCTTCCTTGTACTCCTGTCTACTTTCCTCAGTCCTTTCTACATCCCACTTCCTTCTAGCCAACCTCTTCCTCTGGACACATTCCTGTACTTCCTCATTCCACCACCAAGTGTCTTTACCTTCTTTCCTCTTTCCAGATGACACACCTAGCACCTTCCTACCTGTTTCCCTGATAACCTCTGCTGTAGTTTCCCAGTCATCTGGAAGCTCATCCTGACCACCAAGAACCTGTCTCAACTTCTGTCTGAATTCCTCACAAGTTTCTTCATTCTTTAGCTTCCACCACTTGGTCTTCTTTTCTGTCTTCCCTCTCTTCTTCTTCCTGACCTCCAGAGTCATCTTACACACCACCATGCGGTGCTGTCTGGCTACACTCTCTCCTACCACCACTTTGCAGTCACTAACCTCTCTCAAATGACCTTGTCTACATAGGATGTAGTCCACCTGCGTACTCCTACCTCCACTTCTGTATGTCACTCTATGTTCCTCTCGCTTCTGGAAGTAGGTGTTGACTACAGCCATTTCCATCCTCTTAGCAAAGTCCACCACCATCTGTCCTTCCAGATTCTTTCCTTCACACCAAACCTGCCCATCACCTCCTCATCACCTCTGTTGCCCTCACCAACATGCCCATTGAAGTCTGCTCCAACAACAACTCTCTCTCCTCTGGGGATACTCTCTATGACCTCATCAAACTCACTCCAGAATCTCTCCTTCTCTTCTAACTCACAGCCAACCTGTGGAGCATACCCACTGACTACATTCATCATCACCCCTTCAATTTCTAGCTTTAGGCTCATCACCCTGTCTGAGACTCTTTTCACCTCTAGAACACTGTTCACAAACTCCCCCTTCAGGATCACTCCTACCCCGTTTCTCTTCCTATCCACACCATGGTAGAACAGTTTGAATCCTCCTCCGATACTACGTGCCTTGCTGCCCTTCCACCTTGTCTCCTGCACACACAGAACATCTACCTTCCTTCTCTCCATCATGTCTGCCAGCTCTCTGCCTTTCCCTGTCATTGTGCCAACGTTAAGAGTCCCTATTCTCAGATCTACGCTCCTGCCTTTTCCCTTCTCTCTCTGACCACGAACCCTTCTGCCTCCCCTCTTTCTTCGACCAACAGTAGTCAAATTTCCACCGGCACCCTGTAGGTTAACAGCACCGGTGGCGGTCGTTGTTAACCCGGGCCTCGACCGATCCGGTATGAAAGTGTTATTGATGATTCGCATGGTTATTTTGGCAATTTTTTACGCCGGATGCCCTTCCTGACGCAACCCTCTCTATTTATCCGGGCTTGGGACCGGCACAGAAGTCACTGGCTTGCAACCCCTGTGGCTAGATTTAGGGGTTGTATATTGAGAGGGAATTTTAATTCATTTAGTGTTGATGAGTTAATATGTGAGAAACAAGCAGACAGGGAAACGTGGAGACATGTTGAACCTCAGTATAATAAAAACAGCAGGTTTCCTCAAGGTTCAGACAAACGAACATGACACAGAGGTCGACTCTGCTTCTTGTGACCTTATCTCTCTTCTCACTTCTCAGTCAAACCAGAAATTAGCTGCCTCTCAAGTATTTTATATGATCGTTCCTCCCTGGACCTGGATGTTGTTCTAGTCCTCCGTGTTCAACGATGCATCACTTCAGTGATTTCTGTCCAGAGGCAGAGATCATCCTTCATTATTTACTGTAGACGTTAGTTGTCAAAGCTTGGGAGCAGTCATGTCACATGAGCAACCACCAAGTTCTCTTTGCTGCTCAGTAATTAACATCTCTACTGCTACTGTCGAGTTTTTATTTTATCTGAACCACAAACTGTGGAATTAGAATCATGTGCTGACGACTCCCAGTTGTTTACTACAAAACTCTTCATAGTGACCAGAGACGTGTCTTCATCACATTATAATGGTTCAGGGTCACAGTCGGATTCTTCAGTGTCATGGATCAGTTGATTCTATGTTCTTAACATAATGTAGAAGTTTTTACTGTTGTTGTTGTTGTTTACAGGAATCTGTCAACTTGTATTAATTATGTGTTGTTTTCTATTTGTAATCTCTTATTTGTAGCTTCAGTGACTCCAACCACAGCAGAACCCTCAGTTAAAATCCCTTCAGTCAACTCAACGTCATTCACTGACACTCCAGGTGAGAAAGTGGTTCAGTTTTCTGTAAGGACGACGACTGTCTCCTTACTGAACAGCTTTTTGAGAACATGTGGATCTGACATGGATCTTCAGGATGAGATCGATGTGTTGATGTGGTTTTAAAACAGCTCTTCGTCCTCCTGTCGTCTGCTTTAGTTCCTGCAGCTGGACCTCTGATGACTGCAGTCACTGCTGTTCGCATCTGTGTCGTTCTGCTGGTTCTTCTGCTCGTTGTGGTTTTGATCTACAAACGTAAGAAGTTTCTCTTCTTTTCTTCACATACACATTGACACCTTTTCTTGATAGTACGATTATATAAATTAACAAATTAAAAAAAGAAAAGTTTAAATTCTAACAACAAATCCGAACTGTGGTTTAACTGTGGTCACATGAATCCATTTCTCTTTCTGTTTTGTTTCTTTTTTAATTTCTCTCTGACAGACTCAGAAAAACTAAAGAAACAGAGGAGCACAGGTCATTAAAGAGGTAAACGAACAGATCTGTCTACATGGTTGTTCTGTGTGGTTTATTAGCTTTGTAGCATTTAGCACAATGACAGAGGTTCACACATTTACTCATAGAGCAGGAATAACAATACATAACCATGCTGTGCTGTGAAAGAGAGCGATGATCAGAAAAGAACGTTTCCAGAGAATCACCTAATGTTAGTCCTCTTAATGTTATTATTTCTGATTAACATCAGGTCCTCACCAGCTCTTTTAAACACACTTTTAATTCTGTCAGTCAGCAACGTAACAAGATAAAATCTTCTGTAGGTTATGTAGAGTGACATAAACATGTTTTCCTCCAGCTGACAACATGGTGTGATATGTTAAAGTAATATATTAAAGCATTAACTCTGTGTTTCTGATACTGGAAGGATCACGACTATGCATTTATGTTTCCTGTTTTTATTCAAATATTTTTCCGTTGATGTTAGAGTCATAAATACAGCTGGAAAAAATTTAATTACATTTATTCATGTTTTAAAGACTGGATTATATTATTTAAATTCTAAATATAATTGAACATTTGATTTATTTTAACATTTTCTATATGTTGAATTGCTCATTAGAAACAGTGACAGGCTATGATCGGTGTGAGCAGCTGTTCATAGGTGGTCGTCAGACCTTAACTCGAGTGTCTTTGTAAATGTGATGCAAGGAGACGTTCAGGATGTGGAGTAGGAGAGATATATATGTTGTAATACAGTGTCAATATAATAAAATGAAATTAAATATGTACAAATCTGAACCACTGTCTCTGTTGTTCCTCTGTTTCTGTGAGAACTGAACTCATTTTTATTAATAAAGGTTAAAGGTAGAAAAATGCACCAGGTGACTAATCTAAAGAGAAACAGATCAAATCGAATGATTATTTAAAGCAAACAACAGGAAGCAGAAAGAAAATTGGGGGGTTTTCTATAAATAATGATAAAGAAAAGATAAATATCACAGTAACAGTGAGAGATGTGAGAGCAGACGACACTGGGACATACTGGTGTGGAGCAGAAACCAGTGACAGACGCAGCAACGTGTTCTTCAACAAACTGGTTTTGACTGTTTACATCGTTTTTCTGTTTGAATATAATCTGACTCCTTCAGATTACAGGAGGCTTATTGACAGATGGAGACGTTCACCTGCAGCAGTTAAATGTTAATGTTAAACAGTCCATGTTTCTTTATTGAGTCCTGTCTTCTTCTGGTTCCTGATGGTAACATCTGCTTTCTTTATTATATTATTCTAGAATATAAATATTTATTTTATAATATTTCAGAGACAAAGTAAACTGTTTATTTTCAGTGCCTCCAACAGCTTCAGCTGATCCTCGTACTCGGTCCACTTTGTTTTTCTGAAACTACGACAGAAGAAGCAGCAGGAAGATTTAAACATGACATGGTTCATGAAAACATCCCTTAAAATACAACTTCCTTTTAGTTGAAGCTGATTTGATCCCAACATAAATAAATGAGTAAGAGTCCCTTTTTGTTTCTTCCATCTGGTTTTAGAACTTTAAAGAAATTCTGATCGAGTTTAAGTAAAATTTACAAGATCTAGAAACTTCTTATCATCACAGTGGTGTTTGTGTTTTAACTTGTAGTTGATTAAAAAAGTATCCGAGTTGTTTAAGATGTTCAATCTTCCTCCCTGAGAGCGATTAGTTTGTAATGTGTCACACTCAAAAATGCCATTGGAAATATGATCATACATAACATTACTGTGAACAACTAGTTTAACTCAATGTTTACAATTACCAAGGTAAAGTTGAATTAATAACATTAGTTAAATAGTTTTGAACTGTGTTGAACTCCTGAATTCCTACAGAGGGAGATGTTTGATAACTAATGACGATGACGTTTGATGATTAATTAATAATTATTAAGGAAAAACATTTGATAGTAATTTGGCCTAAATCCTGTTCAGAATCTAATTTGAGTCTTTTACTGTTCTTTATATAAAAAAGACCTTCGTTAAAAAATAATAATAATCTACGTACAAAGAGTTCATTTAGAAAAAGGAAAATGCTTCACACAAACTGATCTGGACGTTAAAGGAAGGTGATTTGGTATTCTCTGTTCATGTTGGATCTAACACTGTCTTCTGCTTCTGTGATGCAGATCAAACATCTGTGTTGACCATTGTGTCTCTGTTTGGATCTGCTTCTGCTGCTGATGTTCATCTTGTGATTCATCTACGAACATAAGACAGTGTTTGAATTCAGGTCTTATTCTAAAATAACTCTGAAAAATGCAGCTAGTAACAAAGAGGCTGACTGTCATCAGACCCAACTGGACACTTTTCATCGTTCCACACTGAATTGAAGCCGTGATGAGACAGAGGACCTGTAAAACCACTCGACCTGCACCTGTACAGTCGCACCGCTCCATCCTCATCCCACCAAAACAAGTGTGATGAACCCAAAACCAGCTGCTGACCAGTCGACATCCTTCACATTAACCCTGTCTGTCACTATTGTACTGGATCATACAACTGACTGGAACTATAGTTTAACATAATGTTTCTGTTTTCTTGAGCATCTTTTTAAATCTGATATAAGGAGATGTGCACAATATACTCAAATACTATGAATACAATTACAAATACTCTGTTTGATAAAGAGACTGGCTGAAAATAATTAAGTATTATTATTTGTAAATCTGCAGAAACTGGAACCATCAATTTCTATTTGTTTAAATCACTTTCTACCTTTTAAAATAGTAAAACCACAGCCCACAGCACAATGTTTTTTATGTTTAAAGGTTTTTCCTCATCTGCATTCACCACTGCCGCAGGTCATTTTCTCTTTCAGGCCTTCAAACTCAATGATGTCACACAGTGAAATGATGATTTAAAGAACTTGTCTTAATAATCGTCAAAAACACACAAGTAAACCGTCATGACACTTGACGAATGAAGCTAAACTGGAGTCAACATCTCAGAACTACGTCTGATTCTGAAGTAACGACACTCAGCTGGAACTTTGGGATTTTTATCTATGAGACAAACTAAAATCCAAACAGATTCACAGAAACAGCAAAATTTCTCTCAAACATGTTTAACATCATTCCAAACAGGTTTTAACCTACTTTAATCACTTAAATTAGTTAAAATCCTGGACTGGCTGCTCAGCGTCTCCTGTTGGTTCTCTCGGCTCACAGCCACTGAAGCTTCTGTCAGTTCATCACTGAGAAGTTGGACTCGAACAACAAATTCTGTTCAGTATATAGTGATGAGAACCGTAGCTCTCATAGTTCCATTCTTCTCCAAGAGCTTTGAAAGAACACAGCTGCACAGAGCAGAGCAGACACAAGGAAAAAACCTGTGCTTCCACTGACTTCATACAACATGAAGTGGCTTAAAGGATGAAGGAGCTACTTGGACGAGTAGCGAAATGTTCTGACCTCAAAAGTAGAATGAAAAAAAAAAGGTTCAATGATTTCACTGTTTTTTATAGTGACTCGACAAGCAGAACTCAACTTTGAGTCATTGCTTACAAAGTGTGAGTAGTTAGAGACACGACCGGGTGGTGCCTTGTACTGTGCCTTTAGTTACAGTACCACATTTGGTACATACTCAGTTGTGCATTTCTGTTGGTACTTTGTTTTTGGTCAGTGTGTTACTTAGTTTGCCTGCGTCAATGCAGTTCGTTATACTCGTGTCCCCTTTGTTGCGTCCTCACAACTTCGTACAGTCACTAAAGATTTATTGCCTGTACATCCATGATGCAAATCTCCCATTCCAACACATCCCAAATGTGCTCTATTGGGCTGAGGTCTGGTGATTGTGAGGTCATCTGACTACGGTGAAGTTGTCATATTCAAAAAAACTGTTTGAGATTATTTTAGCTTTGTGACTTGGTGTGAATCTTCAGAAGATTTATAAATAAAAATAAAACATGGTCATGGACTGAATGTTGGGGCTGGTCGGTGTAAACTAAGTGAAGAACCCAGAACTAAAATGAATTGGATGTTGCTACAGCCAATCCTAGCTATCACTGGACAACAAGCAGAGTCGTCAGTCCATCACAGCCAGGTGGGAAATTAAGGATATGGGGAGGCAGAAGTAAGGTGTCGGTGGATTAATGTTCATGTGGTGGTGTGGAAATTCCTCTGACTGTATTCAAGGCACAACAGTGTGAAGAGGAGTTCTACTGAACTGTCATTTAGAGCTGAAGGGTTAAAGATGACGAGTCTTTGGAGGGTTTGTTATACTGACCAAGAAATGTTCAAACACAACAACAGGATACAGGAAAGTAACAAGAGTACAAACAGAACGGGTCGGCTGAATTCAAATCTAACAACCTAACACTTCTATTCAGCTCAGGGGTGGAGGGAAACCAAACCTGGGGCATAAATTAGTGTCTCGAACCAACTATCTTCAGACTGAAGAGGCTACTTGATGAGTAGTGAAGTCCAGTTGCCATGACTCAACTTCCAGATTATCTGTGCATGTATTTACTGTATCTCTGGGTATAGGGTAGTGTTGGCCTTAAAGTTTGTCTAAAATAATTCATGAACCGTGTTAAATTCCTGTAGAGATGATCATAACTCTTCTGTGGTGATGCTACCTCATACAGAGGAAGCAGTGTGTCTCATCTTATCATCTTTTTACAAGTAAACAACAGCTCTCACTGCCTGTCACCACCTGATGAAACCAGCTGTAAATGCATATTTCTACTGCTGAATCTGCAGCAGCTAAAATAAAAGTGTTTGTTACCAGCTGATATCTGTGCCGAGATGAAGCCACTTTTACATTACACCTTAGGGTTCTTGATCAAAAAACCTCTAACTACATTTATTTCATAGTTTTTAAGTATGATGAACTGTTGTGATTTAGATCAAACATCTGTGTTAATCATGTTTGGATCTGTTGATGTTCACCACATGATTCACCTGCCAACATAAAGAGAGTTAGTTTTAATCTTCACACATCTTCTGCTGTCAAGCCGGACACAGACAAGATATTACTGAATGGATCAAGGTTAGAGGTTTTAAACAGGTACAGGTCTTCTTTTTACTTGAGCTGTTTTCTTCCTCGTCTCAACAACAAAGATGAAGCATGAGGGAGCAGTAAACATTTAGTGATTGGTTTATAGAGGAACATGCAGATTGAACTCAGACGTTCTGACTGAGAATTCGATCACACCCAGAAACAACAAGCACCTGGGGTGCCCAACATCATGTTTTTATCTTCTTTATTCTTTTTATTATACAGCATAAACAGTCTTAATGTTACATTGTAAACTGTTGCTCTAATATTTCCATCACTAATTCTATTGGTAAAGACAGGATTATCATAATGCTTTATTTGTTCATGTGCTTCAAAATTTTAATTATTAGTGGTTGATCCGCAGAAGCTGTAAAAGCTTTTGTTTATTTAATTAAAATACTTGATGTGCTCCTTAAAACCACAGAACGTGACATTTTTTTATCTGAAGCAGCTTTTTATCTTCTTCACTCAAACTGTGTGATGAAAGAGGAAGAGACCAATTTACAACCAAGCAGCAGCAGCTGAAGACAAACAAAAGCTGTCTGCAGGGTTTCTAAACATCTTTCTGGACTAGACTTGATAACATTATAAAACAGAACCCAACTTATCCTGTTAGGTAACAGTGTTAGTTACATTCTTATGGTGTTGGTACTGTGCTAACCAGTAAACATACAAGTTGGAACCTAAAAAGGAGAAGAATAGACAGAAACATGAGAGTGACAACTTCTAAAACAAAAACTACAGACTGATTCAGGAAACACGTCAATGAGCACCAATCAAATGTTAGACACAAACCAACAGGAGGAAGCTGAAACAACCAACAGATTATAAATAATCAGGAAACTAAGATCTCAGCATCTAAAACCAACATGAAGAGTTTCCTTCTCCTCGTCTTCTCACTGATGGCAGGTAAAACTATCATTTCTACCCGATTACTGATACTGAAGATTACTGACTGACACAGTACAGGTACACAGCCAAAGGAGTACAGTTAGTATCTGAATATAAGTACAAATATTCATTATTATTTATAGATAGAGTTTAAGTATGAATGAGTGTGTACTACAGCGTAGGTGGTGTCATAAACAAGTGGTGTGTGTGGTGAGTATAAGAATGGTTGAAGTATATATATGGTCATATATGTAGTATGAATAATGCTGATGAGGGTGAGTAGGTACAGTAAACAGTGACAAATACGGCAGTGATGTAATATTATTGTGGTTTCAGTAGGATCACAGAGCTTTGAGAAAGAAGCTCCTCTAACTTATCACCCTGCCTCTTACAGTAAAATGGTTTCTACACATAGTTTGGTTCGACGTAGTAATGAATCCTAAAAAACGGACCATGTGTCACAGTTATTCTTATTCTAATACTGAATATTATCTAATCTAATATCTCTATAATATGTGTTTTCACACAGTTTAGGTTTTGTTCACATTACTGAACATGAATTATTCCAGAATCTGAAGCATGAACTGTTTTCTTTGATCTACAGTCTATGAAGCCTCATCTGAAGTAAAGGGACGTGCAAAAGGATGGTTTGAATTCACCTGCAAATATCCCGACACAACCATCACTAGATACAAAGATCCTGAAGTAGTTATTGCTAAAACTAAAAGAACAATACGAAGCAACAAGAACGACGAGTGGGAAAAGAACGACAGAGTTTCTCTGTACCATGATACAAAAAACAAAAACCTCAGAGTGGTCATCAAACAACTTGAACAGGAGGATTTTGCGGAGTACGAGTGTAAATTTTACCAAGGACACAACTCAACATTAGAATCCAACAAAGTGGAACTGGGTGTTGGTAAGAAGTGCAGCAGCATTTTTCTGTACATTAGACTGATTCTAGTCGTGTTGTCCTCACACAGTTTGGATCAAACATCATCTCTTCTTCTTCATATTGAGCACAAGCTGGTTTTCATCACACCAGTGCTCACATTCCTCAGTCTCAGAGAGATGAACTGAGGAGCTGCTGTGACCTCAGATACAGAACAGACCTTTCAATTAATACATGTTGGATTAGCAAACTGGAGCTTATCTCCACATCCAGCAGCTACAGCCCAGAAGTCACTGCTCAAAGCTTGTTCAACTAGAGCTCAGTTGAACAAGCTTTGAGCTTATTTCTTCATGATTCTTGTCTCACCTATTTGTCCAGGTAAGAGAAACATATCAGACAAAGTAGAAGAGCAGCAACATTTTCCTCTGAGAGACTTTCATCATTTATTTAGAGTGATGTTTGCTTCTATCTGATCGTGATTTCTAATATTCACTTTATAATCTCTATGTTTGGTCTCTGGGGGAATTATTTGTCTGTTTAGCTGCTAAATGCTCCACTTTGTTCACCAGCTGGTCTCTAACTGTGTCTGTCTGCTGTTTCCTGTTGTAGTAGACCAGTGAGGAAGAACCAAACAGTAGAGTCATGGTCTAAACGTCATGTTTTCTGTTCTCTATTTCAGTTCATCATTAATTCAGCCAATTAAATTTAAAATATTAAAAGTCACTTAGAACAGATTCAGACAGGACAGAGATTAAAATTTTTAATGTACTTTTTTTGTCTTCAGATGACGAGGTCTTTCAGACATTTACTCAAACTACGTCTAGAACAGCTGAAACCACCATCACATGTGAAAACACAGGAAACAAACATGACGTCCAGGTTTTCTGCAAAGAGAACGATTTCATCTGTGAAGAAATTTTATCAACAACATCTGTTTCAAAGTCAAACGGGACGTTCACTCTCATAAAGTCCAACAGTGGATTCAACATCTCCATCAGTGACGTGTCCTCACAGGATGCTGGAGTCTACTGGTGTGGAGGAAAATCAAATGATGGAAACTACAGAGCAGGTCTGAGAAAAATACAACTGGAGGTTAAAGGTGAGTATCAGACATTAACTACACATTTTACCAACAGAGAGAACGTTGGTTACGTATTGTAACCCCAGCTTCTATGAGTATAGGCGTAGCCCTCTAAGAGCTGTCGCTATTGGGTTTATCCCCGCGCGCATGCGCAGTCGTGAAGAATTCTTTCGCGCCCTGTGCCAGCACAGGGCTACCTCACTCAGGTCCGCCCACAGAGTATAAAAGCCCTGCGTGACCTGAGAACTGCTCCCCAAGTCAACTTTTACTTCAGCCGACATAGGGGGAGCCAGTGAGGCCCGCATCTTAGAGGGCTACGCCTATACTCATAGAAGCTGCGGTTACAATACGTAACCAACGTTCTATTTCGTATAGGCTTCGCCCTCTAAGAGCTGTCGCTATTGGGATAAGGGCGAAGCTGGATGTAGTCAATGCCTCACTGGACCACCCGAGTCCTCAAGCACCAACAACACCAGTCTACCCAGACCAACCTAACAAGGATGTAATCAAATAAGCCAACAAGGTCTTCTGGAGAGCCGTCCTGTCCAACACAGACGGTGTCACTCATGAAAAAAAAAACATCCATTCTCATAAGGAATCAACACACATCATAAAAAGACACATATTGTCAGGATGTGCTATGAGAATGTTCCAGTTTACATGCAAGCACATCCCGGCAGCGTGCGCTCTGAACTGACAGAGCTCCACCGGTCGTCATGCACGCTCAGCACAGAATGAGATAAGGAGGATACCGACGTATCCCGCAAGTAAAACGTATAAAAGGACACGGGGATGCCCACGATGCCGCTGTACATATATCCTCCACTGATATACCTTTGAAAAAGGGCTGTGGAGGTGGACATGGTTCCAGTGGAATGAGCACACTACGCGGAGGCTCTTTACCCGCTGACACATAAGCCTGTGTGATAACTTCACACAATCAGTGAGACAGCCGTTGTTTGGTCAGAGGTGTCTCTGACACCCTTTAAGAACCGTTTAATCAGTGGATGTGCAAAAACAGTTCTCTCTCCAAAACCCTCATGGCAAGATGAGATGGCTGCGGCATATGTTTTAACAGAGCCAGCTCCCGATCTACCAATAACTGAAGACAAACCAGAATTTGGGGAATGAAGCAATGGAAGAATGGAATCAGAGGAATGGGAGGGAAAACATAGAGAAGGACTCTGGGCCATGGATGGTGAACGAAAGCATCCACCCAGAGTGGAGGATCGTCCTAACCCAACTCCAGCGATATCGCGGAAGTGATTTTCCCGTCGCTGGGCGACTGTCCGCCTCGCGACATCAGATCTGCGGCTCGGTTCTCTTTGCCGGGGATATAAACCGCTCTGATGGAGCGGAGCTTGCTGTGGGACCACAACAGCAGATCTCTGGCTATTTCCAGCAGGCGGGCTGAGCGAACACCGCCCTGTCAAATTGATGTAAGCTGCAGTTTATGTGGAGAGACGGCGGTCTTCTCCATCTTCCTCCCACAACCTGAGACAGACACATGCCGCCCCAGCCGAACAGAGACGCGTCTGTGAACACCGAAATGTGTGACGCAGCTCCGTCGAGGGGAAACTTCTGACGACACACGGGGTTTTCCAATAATTCAGATCCGGATCGGATCCAAGTGGAGACGGCACAACCACCTCTGAATCCTCCTCATATGAAGAAGACCGAGGGGAACCACCACATGACTGGCTGACATCATGCCCAGTAAACGCATCACTGACAGAGCTGTCACTACAGAGTGAGGCGAGATGCGCGTGAGGAGAGACGAGTGCCTCCCGTCTCGCGGGAGAGAGTGTCGCTCTCATGTTGCATGAATCCAAAAACACACTCCCAGATAAAACAATAAACTGGGAGGGCAGTGGGGAACTCTTTGTCCATTTATGGCAAAACCCAGCAGAGACAGGTGTTCCACGAGCTGAGCTGTGTGAAGCTCTGCAGTTTCTCTGGAGGAAGCCATCAGAAGCAGGTCGTCTAAATAAAATAAGACTCTGATTCCCCTCCTGCGTAACGGCTCCAAGGCTGTTTCTACACACTTGGAAAATGTGCGTGGAGCCAGTGAATAACCGAAACAAACAGTTGTAATGAAACTGAGCCCTTGGAAAAAGAAGCGCAGGAATTTCCTGTGTTTTGGAATGATATGCACATGGAATAAGCGTCTTTTAGGTCGATTGATGTGAACCAATCGCCGGAACGAACACATTCCATCACGTCTTATGGTGAGCATGTGAAACTGTCCTTTTATAATGCGCTTATTGAACAGAGACAGGTCGAGTATGAGTCTCATGCCGCCCGTCCTTGGAACAAGAAAATAGCGCGAGTAAAAACCCTTGTTTATCTCGCCTATAGGGATTTTGGAATTACACCTTTCTCCTGTAGTTCTGTCAATTACGTCTACAGAGCGGCTGTCTCCGCCTGAGACGGCATCACAGTCTCCACCACTCCGTTGAATGGAGGAGGAGGAGAGGAGAACTGGAGAGTGTAACCCTTTTTTTTTTTTTTTTATTACACTGTTCATCCACCTGTTTAGAGGAAGCAGACTACGCCACACCGAGTAACACTCTGAAAGCGGGCGAGCACACTTTTGCGGAGCCTCCGTGAACATGGCTGCCAACCAGAGAAGAAACCTCTCTCCGCCGCTGCGAGAGCTGTTCTTTTAGTGACCGCTCGTCGCAGCCCATGGGAGGGCGGAAGCGAAAAGGCTGTGAATCCAGAGAAAAACGTGTCATTGTCTGAATCACGCCAGAGGGAAAAATCACCGCTAACACTTACAAGAGGGAAGTGTGCTCAGCAGCTGATGACAACGTGAGGATGGCCGCTATAGCCTTGCCGATTTCATCCGCTGACTCGGCTGGCAGCACTCCAGGCTGCGCAGCGATGGAAGAAACAGAGGAGCTGAGCAGGGCAAATTATTGATGGCAGCTGCCGTCTGAGCGGCACACTAGTGTGTGCAGTTGGTGAGGCGGGCGGTGACTTGGTCACGGGAAGATGGCGGAGTAGGCCGACGTCTGCCGAAGAAGGTCGCCTTAGGGAGGAAGATGGAGGCTAGACTCAGCTCTAGCGGTGGAACGGCAGGAAAGCCACGTTCCGTCTCCCTGTGAACTCTGGTGAAGGGGTCATAACGAGCCACCGGAGCCTTCAGCTTCCCAGGATTCTGACCGGCCTCCGATAGGAAGGAGCGGAGGGCGGGAAAAGTCGGCCATAGCGGAAGGCGTTAGCCTCCTGTTACTGCGATAAATGTCGCCGACCATGTCGCTGGAAGCAGGTGCAGGAGGCTCTGGAGGCAGAGGAATACCCTTCCTGTCAGCCACTCTCTTAATAATCTCGGGAAGGTCCCGGAGAAGAGCACCGCAGGCAGGCAGGTGGCCGGCAGGCGGGAGAGAGGAGACGGCGTGTCGCCGTGCTGGCTGAACCATCCTGTCGTCACCCATGTCTTCCACGAGGAAGAGGGGGAACCAGGAGGGGAGCCAACAATGGAGGGAGCTGAGTCAGGGGACTCTTGCCCTGCATGGAGCTCGCCCTCTGGGCCGGGGGGGTCCAGGCAGTTGATAGCTTCTCCATGTGGAAGCTAACTGGCTAGCCCAGCTGTCGCCTTCATCCTCTCGGAGCGCCGCAAAGGCGCCTACTCGTCGCTGCTTCTCCTCCAGGGGCAGACGTGCACAATAGGGACACGTAGCCCAAGGAGTGAGGGCTAGCTCGACCTGTTCGGAGCCGAAGCAGATTTCGCAGCGAGCATGGAGGTCTTCATCTAGGATGAAGGCGGTATAGCATCTTGGGCACAGCCGGACCCCGCCAGTGGAACGTAGAGTAGAAAACATATTCTTACCTTCACATGGTGACTGCATAGCACGCTGAAGTAAAAAGGGGAGCAGTTCTCAGATCACGCAGGGCTTTTATACTCTGTGGGCAGACCTGAGTGAGGTAGCCCTGTGCTGGCACAGGGCGCGAAAGAATTCTTCACGACTGCGCATGCGCGCGGGGATAAACCCAATAGCGACAGCTCTTAGAGGGTGAAGCCTATACGAAATAGAAGTTAACATGGGAGAAATATGATCTCTCTTCCTAATTCCAGTCAGAACCCTGGCTGCAGCATTTTGGATTAACTGGAGGCTTCTATGGAGTTATTGGGACATGGTATTCCATAGATCCTATTTAAACCACAATTGAGACAAACAGTTAAAAAAAAAACACTAATAGTTAAAAGTGTCACTCCATATAAAACAAATGCCAAGATCTGTCAAATTGTATTTTTTTAATATAAAATATTTTTATTAATACATCTTTAATATCAACCTCTACAGCGTCTGTTTCTCCAACTCAGTCTACGTCTACTAAGACTCCAGGTGGAAAACCCACTGCAGGTCAGACTGTTTCTATGAATCCCTGTCAAGCTGGTTTCAGTTTGGACTCATGACCAGAACATCTGATGAACATCTGATCATGTTTTCTCTGTTATCAATCACAACAACAGCCTCGATTACAGCTCCTGATCCTTCAGTCAACAAAACTGCTTTTATTTTGTAAAACCGATCACAGAACGAGGAAGATTAAGTTTACATTACTGGAAAACAAAAACTGATGGTGGTTGAATTAAAGATCTTTGTTCTTGGGTGGTTTTGTCTTGCAGGTAGATCTTATATCACAGTCACAGTCGTCTTTGTAGCTCTGCTGGTGTTTTTGATCATTTTGGTTGTGGTTTACAAGAGTAAGAGTTTTTTATTCTTTTTTACAGTGAAACACATTTTTACAACTGGAACTTTTTTTTTTTATTTCTTACATTTTGTTTATTTTTTCTCTGCCAGGAATAAAAAGCCAAATAAGTAAAGAATCACAAACCAACAAAGAGGTTAGTGTATGTATTAGTTAATTATCTGTACTATGTTTGTTTCGTCATCTTTCTTTAATAAAAGTTGTGGTGTAGGGCTGCAACAAAAACACCTGGTGAAAAATCAGGGTCTGAACAGCTTTTCTGCCTGATTCGATATCCTGCATCTCCATCACAATATGGTCAAGTTAGCAGTAGCATGAGATCCAAAATCAATCCACTCTTCTCCACTGTGTCCTCCATGTTGTCTTTCTGTCTGCTACACTGAGCCACACTCTGAACAGCCCTTCAGGTATTAGACATTATCTAATTAGAAGTACAGTACCTCAGCACTGCTGCCAGTAGTGTTTAAAGAGTCTGGATTACAAGAGGAGTCTGCAGCATCTCTTACATTAAGATATAAGTAGGATAGCAGTGCTGCACAATTAATGTTATTTCAATTATTCTAGTATTCTACGCTCATGATAAAGAGTTGACCACTCTCTGTTTAGGCAGTGGAGAGTGTTTCCAGTGTGCAGTGATAAATGCTATATTATATTGAATATATATTCAATATAATATAGCATTTATCACTAACATTATATTAAAACTTAGAAACACGGAGTGAAGACAGGGACCATTATATTGGGACTATTATAACTGTAATGTGCTTTTTACAACAAATCATGCAGGTGTAACTTCTTCTACAAAAGTATAGCGATACCCAGACTTCCCTCTCCCCAGACAACTCCTCCAGCTCTTCTGGGGGAACACAGATGCGTTTCTAGGCCAGTTAAGAGACATTTTCAGACTTCCCTGGGGTTCATTGTCCAAGGATTGGGTCACTGAGGCCCCCTGCCTCGACTGCCACCCAAATCCACAATGCACCAGCCCCCTATGGTCCTACCTGGAGGTTGTGGGCCTATATGAAGACGGGCCCACATTGCTCCTTCGGGCTGAGACAGAAAATATATTTATGATTATGATTATATATTAAGATCAATGATTATGTCAAATTGTTATTTAAGAACGTCAGCATGATTTAATTCTCACTGTTGCTACTGGATATTAACTATTTATTCTGTGTTCCTCATGCTGACAGGATCATTACTATGAAGAGATCCAAGAGCGCCCCCACAAGTCAGACTCAAGAACTGCTATGAAAATGGTTTATGCCACTGCAAACTTTCCCACAAACCCCTCTGACATCATCGATGACTCCACAGTCACCGCTAATAACATATATTGTACGGTGGGGGAACACGAACAACACTCCACGTACTCTACTGTAAATAACTCAACTGTATTTAGTGAAAACCCTCTCTATTATACCGTCAACCTGCCTCAAAAGGTCTGAAAACAGGATTTGAAGCCTTTTATGTATAATTTGAGAAAACCTCTGAAACATTTTGCACAGTTTGAAGTAAAGTGCAAGAATAAATAAATTACTGAACAGCCCTACTGGGCACAGATCCAAAGACCCAACACCAGAGCCTCTGTATGAAGTGTGTTAATATCTATTATTCAAAAAGTCAAATATTTCAGAGAAGACTCAAAATTACCACAAAAGGTGAACATGGATCAATGTGGCCCCATTAGTAGTAATTCTGTGTCTCTTCTGGTGTGAGGGTCTTATATATATATATGTATATATATTTATGTGGATTGTTAACAAATACAGCCGAGTAATTAATTTAGGTTAGATTTATTTTAATATTTATTGTGTATTAAAGGTAAAAACATTGACAGGCTAAGCTCATAGAGGTAATCCACAAAGAGGGTTAGTGCTTTGATTTACTGTTCCACTAAAGTGGTATCACCTAGAATGGCATTAATAATAATAATAATATTAATAATAATAACAACATTCTTTGTTATCTAGTAAATTGGTTGGACAGCTGACAGACTGTACATATCAGGATGACTACAGGGTTTCTGTCTTATCCAACGACACCTCAACAAGTAGCCGGGAGGCATCCTGACATCTACAGGTCAGACTGTGTAGTCTGCACTGAATAATTGAACTGAACAAGATTCACTGAAATCCAGAACTACTGGTTTAGAGTTTAGCTAAAGGCGTGTTTAAATAAATACAGTAGACATTGTACCACTCGTTTCCTTTTTGGTATTTAGAAAATACCTTTAAATTGTTTTATAGACAATAAAATATACTCATGTAGACAAATACAAACTGGAACTCTGAGGAAAATGCTAAATATGATAGCAGTTTGATTTTATCTGTTGTAAAGTAGTAAAGACTTTATCCTGTCAAAACCTTTTGTTGCCTCCCTCTTCGTTTATGAGTCGCAAAATGATAATACATGTTATCACTGTGTTTAAGTTTTCTATTATGCTTTGATTTGCTTCTATATTTTATCTTAAAAATCTCCTCAACAGTCTATTATGAGGTTCTCATCTATTAGCACTGAGCTTCCACCCTGCATTAATAGTGAGGTTAAATGAGGCTGTAAATCATTTGTCCATTTGTTTTTCAATAAAAATTCATTTTATTTACTATTTTTAGTAAATAAATAATATATTTTTATATCTTTAAGACTGCCTGAATTTTCCTTTGGTGATAAATAGAGTTTGTCTTATCTTATCAAGTTATATAAATTTTATCTATTTAAACTATTAAGCAACAGAATGAACAAAAACGTTGCAGAACTGCTAATGGTGGTTAAATAATGTGCAGTAAATCAACTTTGTTGTAGTAGAACAGGAAAATGTTCAGAAGATGGCAGGAAACAGAAGCTCAGTCAGTAATTAAAAAGAGGAACTGGGTTTTTCAGTTTCTCACTGAGGAACTCAGCATCTAAGAAGAACAAAATGAAGGGCTCTCTTCTACTCATCCTCTCACTGTTAACAGGTAAAAAAACATGTCTACTACCTTATTAAAAATATTAGAGATTTATTGGAGAAGCAGAGAGTTAGAGGTGAGATAAAAAAAACAAACAAACAAACAAAAAACTCAGTCAGCCCTTTGGTGTGGTATCCATTACTGCTATTTCTATATTTCTTTAGTTGAAGAGTAGTTTTGGAGGTTGTCACATTGTCTGTAACCTTACTGCCTTCATCATATCTTCAGAATACATTTCTGCAGACGACTGTTATACTAAATACTATTACTGTATATCCTGCTATTTAATTATTTTCGTCCAGCATGTTTTATGTCACCGATTTCCGGCTGCGTCTAATGCATCATCAGAGCTGATGCTTTGAATCTGATAAAGCTTATATGAACGCCAAACAACTCAGTAACATTTTTAAATCTACATTAACAATGTTTTGGTCGTTCAGTGAGCAATGTACAAATGTATCTCTTATCTTTTGAGTCCACATGATAAAATGTAAGCAGTTCTAGCGTTAAATTAAAATTTGTCTGTATGAATTTTGCATTTTCACTGTCCAGTTAGCTCTGCTGTCGGCCTCCACCACCACAAATAAAGAAATGTTCCCATTTGTACAGTGATGTATTAAAAACATCTGCTTGACATGTCTAGAAACCTGTGTTGTGCATGAACACACTAGAAGAGCACCGTTCATTGACCACACTCATTTTTCAGTGAACAAAATCAATTAGTTTGCAACAAAAGAACATGAACGTCACTTATATGCAAAGTGAACATCAGCAGTAAACAGTCTGTTTACTGTACATCCTGACTTTCTGGTCAGTAACCATCTCTCCCTGGCTGCCTCCTGTCTTCCTAGTAGTTCTGTGTGTACTTCACTGACTCACTAGTTCTGGACTCTCCATAGTGCAGGTCAGTTGCAGTACACAAGTGCTCAGTTAACTGAAGAAGGTTGTGAATATACTGTACATAAACAGTCATAGTGAAACGAGAAAATAAAGTGTAATGCAGGAAACAGCTGCACACCACCTAAAAGTGTTAAAAGAGGAACTGTGTTTTTCCACTGCTCACTGATGAAATCGACTTCTAAAGTGAACAAAATTAAGTTTTCTCTTCTACTCGTCCTCTTGCTATTGACAGGTAAAAATGTCAAATGTCAAGTAACCTAATACAGATATTAGAGATTTGTTAAAGATAGGAAATTCAGTAAACTCAGTCTAGTATCAGTTACTGCTCTTTATATATATATTTTATTTTTCCACTGTTACAGCCACAACGGTTGACAAACTAAAACAGGATAAAAATGTGTCTACTATTTTTAATATTAATTGGAATACATACAGATCATTCATAAAGTACCAACAATGATAAAACTGTTGCAAGTAACAGTGGACACGGTACCCTGAACTACACCTATATAAATGTTCTAGCTGAATAATTAGTGACAAAACTGTACATTTAATTTCTGTGTATAAAAAAAATACCTGCTAACCTATGTAAATGTGTGATTATTAATCCCATATCTGTATGATCTTAGATTTCTGTGATTCCAAAAATCATTATAATCACTTACAGCAGATTTAGAGATGTCATGGAGAAAACAGAATCACTGAAAACCTCTGCATTGTTCAGTTTACAGCTGCTGCCTTTCTAATTATTAAAATTAACTCACGATAAAAAAATATTTACTCATGGTTAAAATCACTCCTGTGCCTGTTTACTCTGCTGTTGAAGGTGTGCTGATGAGGTTCAAATTTCTACCTAGTTGCACACTAAGTCAAACGAAGGCATAAATTTATACAACTAAAATGTCAAATAGCAGCTCAGGTCACTTGTCAGTAACATGTAAGTAACGTGAATTCAATTATTTAAACAGATGAAAGAAACCAAGTGAAACGTGTGTGATTTCTGCAGGTTGGTCTAGAAACAGGCTTCAACACAACACTTCTCTCAGTAACCAAAAGACTGTATGGAAAGGTAAAATGACAGAGTGACATTATGTGAACATTTCTCTGTGATCTACAGGTTGTGAGGTCTCGTCTAAAACAAGTGCATGCAAAGAAGGATGGGCTGAATTCGACTGCACTTATGACAAAGTTCATTGCAGACAAAATCTACCTCTCAAAGGCAAAGACAAATATCAGGGAAACTACGGCAGATCTTCTCCACAGAATAATAAAAAAAAAAATAACCTCAATAAATGTGATGGCAGTCAGAAGAACCTATGTAAAAATTTCCAAGGATCTAACTCAAAGAAATCACAACTGGATTTTGGTAAAAAGACATTTTTTCTATAATCCATTTATATTCATGTAAATAAACGTAAAAATAGAGGTGATAAAATATAATGTAACCAAATTAATATTTAACTTTTGATTAACCGTGAAGATCAAATTGCAATTAAGGAGATGAACACAACAATATACCCTTTGTGTCCCACATGAATGTTGTATTTCATGTTGTTTGAGTTTATTATCATGAGTTATTATTATCACCATCGTATATTAACAGAGATTATACTAAAACATTTTGCTTGTTTTACTTTCCTGTTTTGTTTTCAGTGGTTGATACCTGCCCTCACGCATTTAATCAAGCTACATACAGAAATTCTAAAACCACCATCACATGTGATTATCCAGGAAACATACACAGTGGAGGGTTTTTCTGCAAGCAGAACAATTGTTGCTGTGAAGATATTTTATCAACTAAATTGTCTCAGAAGTCAAATGAGACGTTCACTCTCATTAACACCAGCAGTGGCTTCAACATCTCCATCAGTAACGTGTCCTCACATGATGCTGGAGTCTACTGGTGTGGAGTGAAATTAAAAGAAAACAATTACACAGCTTTAAGAAAAATACAGCTAAATGTTACAGGTGAGTAAAACACAACTGTAGCTTCTGAGGTTTTTTTACTGAAAACTTGCCCACTAGTATTTTTAGATGGCTGTCACTAATAAAGACTTCTTTGGTGCTTTCATGTCTTTGTCTTCAACAGATATTATAAAATTCACAAGATCGGTAACTACTGGACAGAGTTTCTCATACTGGTGTAACTATAAAAAATGTATAAATGCTGCTTCCACTACAATATTCATCTGTAAAGGAGAAGATCCATCTATATGTCAAACCCTAGTGACAACAAATTCCATCAATAATGGAAGGTTCTCCATTAAGGATGAACAGAAGAATACAAATATTACCATTACACTGAGAGATGTAAGAGCAGACGATGCCGGGACATATTGGTGTGGAGCAAAAAGCACCGACAACAGACACAGCAACTTGTTTTGCAACAGATTCCTGATGAATGTAGGTGAGTTTGTTGTTTTATTCATGGTATCTGATCCTTTTTTAAATTATTTTTTTATATATTAATTATAAAATATTTACTGACATTTAGTCAGTGTTTTATGTAACAAGTAAAAAAATTAAGTATTTTTGGAAGAAGTGGAGTAAAAAGCTAAGAAAGCAAAGATTTCTATCCTGCTGCAGAACCAGTTCATTTCTCTGCGTCTTTAATCAACATTTTGCCTTTCAGTTACACCAACACCACCGACATCAACCCAGTCAAATACATCTTCTGCAGGTCTTGGTAAGAGAGTTTGATTACTAAAGAATCTAGTAAATTAATTATCTACAAAAACCCTACACCCAATAAATAAGAAGCTCTTCGGTCTTTACCACCTCTCCCCTAATTTAGAAAAGTCAGAAGTAATTCAATTTAAGAGCGATAAGGAGCTTCACATATTTGTATTTGTACAACTATATATATATAAATTCTTTCAGCACTAGTTTTTACAATTTCTGTAAATTGCCACAGCTTTGGTTGACAAATGTACATAAACCGTTTTAAACAATGATGCATTTTGAATCCTTTGTGTTTATCTTGCAGGTGACTCTCTGGTCGTCACTATTGTGAGTGCTTGTGTAGCTGTGATGCTGCTGCTGTTTGTACTAATTTCGATCCTTCTCTACAAACGTAAGAACATGAATGACTTGTTTGCAGATAAACATTTAATACACTAAACTCACAGAAACACAGTCACATACACTTTAGTGCTGTGTGAATATCACAGCAGACTGTGACAATATTAGATTTCTTTTCTGGTGGTTATAACATTTTACATAAAGCCAAATAGAAAAGGTCACCAACACCTTGAAGGTCAACAGGAACTAGTTGTAAATTAAGTTGATGAGAGAGGCAAATATTTCTTAATTTGATGAAAGCTGGTCAAATTAATCCACTTTATATCTTTTGGTTGTTTATTTGACCTCTTCCTCGGTTTTCTTTCAGGAATTTCACAATCAAAAAATACAAGAAATGGATCAGCAGCACAAATCAGAGAGGTTAGTGTACATGTACAGGTGACATTTAGTTTTTAAGTGTTTAGATTTAGATTTAGGTGAATTATAATGTCTAAAATCCAACTGGCGAAATCATTTATTCTCTGCTACATTTTCTAGATACAATGGACTGAGTTTGAAAAACAAAAGATAAAGCAGGATACTCAGTTGTTTAATGAGTACAAACATTAGGAAGATGCACTAGAAATATAATCTGTATGTATCGTGCTAACTGTTCAAATTGTATTTGTTGTTCTTTCCTTGAAGGATTACATCTATGAGGAGATCCAGGAGAATTTCCAGAACACAAACTCAGGAAATGCAACGACAACCATTTATGCCACTGCCAACTTTCCCACAGACCAGTCAGACTCGCTGTGTTATTCTACTGTACAGTTTCCAAAAAGCTCTGACAAAGCTGAGGCCCTGCTCCCCAAACCCAGCTCGTCTATCTGTGACTATGTTACTGTGAAGTACACAGTAAGTCCAACCTACTCTACTGTCGGTCAACTATCCAGCTCTTCTCAGCCTCTCTACTCAACAGTCAATCAGCCACAGCAGCAATGACAAACAGTCAGGTCGGGAAATCAATCAATCTGTGCTGTCGGTGAGGGAGTATGACTGTAGACTTTGTGTTGTGTGACTGTGAAACGTCAAACATTTCACATGATATTAATGATAAATTATTGTTACATACAATACAAATTCATCTTTTTTATCATGGAGCTAGAGCACAGTTTGTATTGTTATATAATGTTAAATATTGTCAAATATAATAATGTTTGTATGCAGTTTGCACACAAACACCTAATAAACATTTAAGCTGAATTCATAATGTGACATCTGAACTGAAATGGGTTCATTACAATCAGCCTGCTTCAAAGTGTAAAAGCTAAATATAAATCCTCATCCTGTCACATTGCTCAACACACTGAAGATATATTATTCTGTGCTGCAGGTAAATGTTGCCCACATTTCCTTTCTAGATAAAAACAGAGCTGTTGTTTGTTGAAGGGTTGGCCAAATGAAGGAAGCATATACAGTATTTGTTTTTTCATGCAGTGTTAATGATGTTGCTCACTGTCTAATCGTTTTACATGCATTATGCAAGACAGATTCACTGATTAGGTTGAGGGCAACCAGCTCCAGATATTTGCAGAAGAGGCCACACATGAAACAGGAACCACACGTGAAGCTCAGCATAGGCAGACATGGAACTGAGATCAGCGGACATGTTAACGACTGTTCAAGATGAATGCATGGCCTCCGGCACTTGAGTTTAGAACAGGTTACAACTAAGTTACCAACAACTAATCCAAACTCAACAATGATCTGTTTGATGTGTTTCCTGAACGCCTCCTGTGGGACGCTACAGATAAACCGACACTATTGATAAATAAACTACCCCTTTTATATCTAGGGCAGGTATGGTAAAGATTTGGTTAGGTTTAGGCACAGTCTCTGGCATGGGTTACAGTAAGTCTTTTCTTACAGTTGGAGGACGTCTCATCATTCAATGGTTAAATTTTTTTTTTTTTTTTGGAACTTTGAATTTCCTGTGTATGGAAGCTTCTAAATAAATAAATAAAGTCACCTTGGTTGTAATGATGCAACAGCCGTCCTAAATGACCACAGGTTAATTAAGATGCTCTAAAACAGTTTAAACAAAAACTAAATGTTATCAACTTCATGATGGAGCATTATGAGGCTGCATATAGCCTGGTGCAGTATACAGTATACGGTAGACCCACATCCTGAGAGTTAACTCATTAGTGGCTGTATGACTCATCTCAGTTCCTGAATGTGCATTTTGTACCACATGACTGATTCTACTCATTCTTATAAATCATTATGTCACTGTGCCTTTTACACAATTTGCATTTGTGCCCACAGTGATGTGTGCTAAACATCTCGTGGTTCAAGACCAGCAGAGTAAAAAAGATATAAAAGATTTCACAGAAGTACTTGACTACGCACAAATACCACCAGTGTGCATGTTGGTCAGAATCACTTTCTCAACTACAAATAACACAGTTATTCCTTAAAATGAGTCAAATTACTCAGAGAAAGATAAAGTAACTAACAGCTCATGAACTTAGCAACACATTAAACCAGATATTTTGTCAAATATATTTCTAATGTTTTAAAGACTGTTGGTTGTTTTGATGTCAAAAAGGTCATATTAACAGTAATAATAATAATAACAATAATAATAAGCTGTTTGTGACAAGCAGCTACTGCAATACTGTAGTAAAGTCACTTTTCAAGAACTGAATCGGAGACCAAGCATTTGTGGGGCGGTGGAGGTCCTTAATAAAAATTCATGAACACTAATGAGGTCACAGATTTTTAAATAAACTTCTCTGAATCATCAACACCCCCAACAATGACTTGTTTTCAGATGTTCAGAAGTATTGTTGGTTTCACAAAGATTCAAACATGAGAATAAATACACAACTGTTGTTACCAGCAGTATTAGTAGAAATTAGACAAACAGACGACAACCTACTGGAGATTTTGTACATGGCTTTGTTCTGTAGGTGGAAACTTAAAAGAGTTGTTTTTGAACTTTGTCACGTACTGTATCTCACCCCCCTAATTATATAATGTTGTTATTACTATATTCTATATTATTTAACTATAGATTATTTTACTCTGGCGTTTACTAAATTTAGATTATTTGTATTTTCTCTTTTCTTCGACAGATAATAGGTGTGATAAATTTAAACTGCTTACACAAAAGCCAAAACCACAATCACATGTAAGAACCAAAGACAACATTTGGAGGATAAATTAAAGTTTTTCAGCAAAGCTAGTGATTCCAGCTATGATTCATTTTTATCAAATCTGATCTGAGATACTCTCAGAAACCAAGAGTTTCAGATTGTCCATCAGTGATGTCCTGAAAGGATGCCGGTGTCTTCTGGTGTGGAGTGAAATCAAGTGACAAAATATTATATATTTTATACTATAAAATATAAAGATTGAAAGTGAGTAAATTATATTTTCAGACTCTGAACTTTAGTCATTCAATATGGCCTGACGGAAATATGATTCTTAGATCACAGGCAGTGACATAAGTTTTCTGTCAATATTTTATTTATATTTCTACAGGACTACTAAAAGCTCAAGATCCCGACTGGACAGAATTTCTCACTATAGTGTAAAAAATGCTACCTATACAAAATTGATCTGTAAGATGATATTCCAAGAATAAAAGGTTTTCTATGAATGCTAACAGACAAATTTAACACTGACAGAAGTAACAACACTGGGACAAACGGGAGCAGAAAGCACCAACAACAGAACCAGCAACATGATCTTCTACAGTCAATTACTGATCCAGGGTCAGTTCCTAAGTTTTTAAGTTAATTAAAAGATTCCAAAAAGCTAAAGAAATATATGGTAATTGCTGCACTAGCCTATATTTCATATTATAAAATATTCATCATGTACAGGCAACACAACTTTGGGGTTATTGACTCTGTCACCGTTTCGGCCTGGCACCCGGCCAGCTTTGGATTTTCCCCAGTTCTTCCTCTCCCTCTGCCTCTTCTCTCCACCCACCAGCCACTTCTCTCCCTGTGATCCCCGTTGTTAATTGTAAGGATGGCAGCTGAAGCCTCATGAAGCTTCTACAAGGTTCATCTGAAGGTTGTGGGGCTTTGAAACCACACAGAACAGGGACATCTAGTGGTGAACTGCAAGTATAACATCTGCTTCAACAAGCCTCCTCGTCCTTGTTATACTTCAATATGTACAGAATAAAAAGCATAAAACAAAACAATTCGTGATCATTTATGTGAGAAGTGAGTGTTACATTGTGAATAACAAGTATAAAGTGAGAGGGTCACAGAACCTTGAAACCTTTATCTTCCACAATGGAAAATGGTTGTACATCCATTACAATCAGATCCACTAACACAGCATCAAGTTTTTGCCTCCTTGACACTGTAAAAAATTCAGTTTATCAAGAAAATGAATGATGAATGATTCGAACTCATAACTTTGGAGTCAAAGGCCACTAAGCTAATCAGTTATGTGACTATTTGCACCCACCATCAACATCATACAATAAATAATTACCGGCATAACAAGGATTGAAGGTTTGGTTTGTTGTCTGAGGGGTTCATGGTCAATCCATGGTAAAGAGCAATGAATTGAATTCAATTCTGACAGGGCAACAGAACTGGTCGGAAAACGTCCTTTGGGATTCATTTTGCTTTTATAGAGAATAGAGTGTTCAAACAGATGAGTGACCTCTGAACCCTGGTTCGACCAAACTCTGCGTTCGGCGCTTCAGACGTCATCATTCACATTATCAGTGGCATTTGGCACACGCCCCGGGACATTGTGCCGAACCACTCTGCTTCATGAAGGTAAAACAAGCACTGAAGCGTCCGTGTCAAACGGGACATCTCTAGTTAATTGCATATTGGCTCCACCTGTGTTCCCCTCATCCTAAAAAAACTCTCCCCACTGTCAGATTGTCGTCTATTCCCAACCTGCTTTCAGCCCTGCTCCTAACCCTGCCCCTAACCCTGCCCCTAACCCTGCTCCTAACCCTGCTCCTAACCCTGCCCCTAACCCTGCTCCTAACCCTGCCCCTAACCCTGCTCCTAACCCTGCTCCTAACCCTGCTCCTAACCCTGCTCCTAACCCTGCTCCTAACCCTGCTCCTAACCCTGCTCCTAACCCTGCTCCTAACCCTGCTCCTAACCCTGCTCCTAACCCTGCTCCTAACCCTGCCCCTAACCCTGCCCCTAACCCTGCTCCTAACCCTGCTCCTAACCCTGCTCCTCAGCCCTTTTCTCTTACCCCCTGGATCTTCTGTACTTTGGACTCTAGTTGCCCGTTTTCTGTAAGTTGTTTTCCACTGAGCAGTGATTTTCTGTTGTACTCTGGGTTCTTTTGTTATTTTGTTCCACGCCACATTAGTAGTTTAATGTTTTTACTTTGTCTTCATGTTTTTGACTGTTTTTGTTGTGTCCGTTGACACCCATCCCCCCGGGTTCCTTGTTTTTCTATGAATAGATCCTATATCCATTCATCCCTACCTCGTCCTTTTCAATTAATTGTGACACTATCAACTATCAGCAGTACAAGAATTTAACCCCTGATCCTGTGAGTGAAGACGAAAACGTTCTGCTTTCTGTGATGACTCACATTTTAAAGGCATTTAATGTACTTATTCTGTTAAAATGATCATTAGCTGTGTCTTTCTAAAACCGCCTGACTCAGTTTACAGTGAGTTACTATTTATGCTCTTCATTTCCTGCATTTTGCACGTTTCCCTTTTATCTTCAGAGGCTGCAGTGACGTGACTGCAGCACAATATCAGCAATAATCAACATCTCTAACTACTTCCTACTAATTTAACCACACACAAGATTCATGCAACATGTTACTGGTCACTGCAACTCTGATATATACTGGCTGACTCTGTCTGTGGAGAGTCTCAGTCATTCATTGAAGTTCAGTGACAACTGGACTTAAATTCATAAACATGTTACACTTCTCATCCACAAGGCTTCATCAGTTCTGAAACATCGTCACAAATGTCATATACGCATTATGATTATATGTATATTATATTATGTATATTATCTCTAAATAGAAACATTTAAATACATGTTTACAGTTCTCTGGAGTTACTGGAAGACAATTCAACAACTTCCCCGTCACCTTGTGGAACATTCAACAAACTGAAGGCTGAAATAAGGCGACAGTTCTTGTATATTGTAGATTTTCATGCAGTATAAGGAGGTCACTTTTCCTGGACTAGAAAATAAATTTACTAACAGCAACAACTACAGAACAATTGTAAATCATTTCATCAACATATTCATCTCTGTTTACCACCAAGTAGCCACTGGTATAGTACAGTTATTGTTTTACTACATTAATGGAAACTCTAGTGAAGTTACTGCAGTGAAGATTGATCAAAACATCAGGATGATTTTTAAAATGTTTTTTTTTTTGCAGGTGAAGAAATTAAAGTATAGAAAAAGGAAACACTGCAGTAAAGTTACACGATAAACTTCTACATCAGTCTTTTTCAAAGAAAACTGCACAAATACTCCAACAACCAACCAACAGCAGCGAAGAGGCTCTTCAAAGACCAGAAGGATGAAAAATGTAAATATCAATTAAAAGAACATCGTCAGCACAACTGAAGAGTTGCTGACCACCACTATTCATAACAACAACCTTAGACTAGTTTATAATCATCCTGTGTCTTGTGACAAACGTCTGATTAAGACACATAATGTAAAATTGTCCTGATGCTGTGACACGCAAAAGATTAGCGTCAGTGAACATAAGAAAAGGGTGGATCACCTAAATTTAAAACCAGAAAACCCAGCTGTGAGGACACAGAGTCACGTAGAGATCGACCAGCAAATACAGGAAGAAGCTGACAAACCAACTATAAGTAAATCAACTGAGGATTTCAGCATCAACAACATGAAGATTCTTCTTCTCTTCTTCTTCCCACTGATGACAGGTAAAACATAACAACATTAAAGATTTGATATAGGGGACGGTCACATATTAATGATAAATGTTAAATACTCATTTCAATACATGCAGGTGCAAGTTTTGTATTTTGCCGAGTCTGAAACACTAACAATGAACTGTACAACTATTTACTGATAATAACACCACTAACCAACAATGACAACTGGTTCACATAGAGTCTCAAATATACAAAATAAGAGGAGTGTTATAAATATCTAAGCTAAACTATGAAGTAAAGTACTCTGGGAAGAGCTTCTTCAGTTAAATGGGGTAAAAATACAAGATTTTTTAGTTTTTAAGTGCAGAAAGATTATGAAGAATTCTGTTTTCAGCTATTTTTGAGAGTTGATAGTGAGGCAGCTGAGAGTGCAGAGGTGGGTAGATCGTTCCACCATCGTGGAACCACTGAGCTGAAAAGTTTAGCCTGGGATCTTCTGAGGTGAACACAAGAAGTTGTTCACTGGCAGAGTGCAGTGAGTGAGAGGGATTGTAGACCAGGATGAGGGAGTTGAGGTAGACAGGTGCTGTTGACTTGCCTGATTGGCCACCCAAGTGGTCGGGACTTTGAACCTGATGCAGCAGCTACAGGCCAGTGCAGAGATCTGAACAGTAGTGTCCTTTTTACTGATCAAACATGAGACGTGCTGCTGCATTTTGGATCATCTGGAGATTTGATGGTGCAGCTGGTAACACCGTCAGTAAGACACTGAAGTAGTACACGAGATATGACCAGAGCCTGAACAAAAGTACTATAAGAGTAAGAGGCTATAACATGAAAAATTAAACCGAGCATAGATATTAGAGACAGTCAAGAAAAAGAATGCTAATTTAATCTGAAGTAAAAATAATTTTGTTTGTTTGTAGGCTGTGAGACCACATCTGGACTAAAGGGATGTGTGGGAGGATGGACTGAATTCAGGTGTAAATATCCTAAAACAAATGGACAAAGCCAAAGCATCCAAGTTACTTCCAAAGATGAAACCTTGGACGAGTGGGAAAGAAAAGACAGATTTCAAATGTACAATGATAAAACAAATAAAACTGTCAGAGTTGTTATCAGACAACTTAAAAAAACGGATGCAGGGAGCTACAACATCACATTTAACAACAGAACAGCTTGTACAGTGAATCTGGAAGTGAAAGGTAGTAAGAGACACGGTATTCATCTATTTAGAATTATAACTGTTTTTACTTTATCCAAGTACTTTAAGATTTAAGATGTAAAATAGAAACAGTAACATATTAATAACATCAGATTCATTCCTAAAAGAAATGTTACCTCCAATATGAACCTTGGTGCCATGTTAACATTTCTTCTCATTAGAATCATGATCAGAATCATGATCATCTTCTCAGACTGAAATACTGAAATAAAACACATACAACACTTAATTAAATAAAAATATTCCTACAAATACAACAAATAAAAACAGAACATACTGTTATTATTTATTTGACTTTGCTACTAATATTTCTAGTGAAGTCACCATCACATGCTTTTGAACATGTAGCACAGTTGTGCATTATTACATTTGAATAATTTGGATTTTATTTTCTCTTTGACAGACAACAGGTGCCAGGAATTTAATCAAACTGCCTACGAAGCAGCTAAAACCACGATCACATGTAACAACACAGCACAACACGTGAAAAACAGATTCTACTTTTTCAGCAAAGTCAATAGTTCAGGTTATGATGAAATGTTGTCAAACTGGTCAAACAGATTCACTCTCAAAGACACAAACAGTAGTTTAATACTGTCCATCAGTAACGTGTCCTCAAAGGATGCTGGTGTCTACTGGTGTGGAGTCAAATCAAAGGAAGGAAATTACAGTAAAGCTCTGAGAAAAATACACCTTAGGGTTAAAGGTGAGTAAATTATATCTGCACCTTCTGGAGTTTATTGATTTATTAATACATGACTGAAATATGATTTTTAGATGACATTAATATACCTTCTTTTTGTCAATGTTTTATTTATTGTCTCTTTAAATCTACAGGAATAACCAGTAGCACAGTATCCCCGACTATTGGACAGAATTTCTCATTCTGGTGTAAATATCCAGAGAATGTTAACACTGCAAAATTCATCTGTAAGGGAGAAGATCCGTCTATATGTCAACGCCTAGCGACCACAAATTATACCACGAATAGGTTTTCAATGAAAGACAACACAGAAAAGACAAATATCACGGTAACAGTGACAGAAGTAACAGCAGAAGACGCTGGGATTTACTGGTGTGGAGCAGAAAGAACCAACAGCAGAACCAGCAACACGTTCTTCCACAGACTGTCGATGACTGTAGGTGAGTTATTTTACTGTGTGGTTGTTCTGAGTGTCGGGTAAATTTAGTTTGCATCCCTGGAATCCTTAAAATACTTTAATTCTTGATTACTGCTGGACTGAAGTTACTTAAGCTACTAAATATACAGCAATTTTTTTTTTTTTTTCCAAAATGACTGTTAGCAGTATAAGAAACAAACCTGTTGACTCTGTGGGTGGAGAAACAATTCTGTTTCTAAATCTGCCTCAGGAAGAAGTGGTTTACCCTTAGACATGAGAGTCGCTGAGACAGGAAGCTTTGACATGCTCATGTTGAAAATAAAACTTCATACTATCCAGATAATGACTGTGGTTAAGCCTTATGAGGCACATTAAAATGACAGGCTCACATTTTTAAATTCTTTCCTAAAATACTTGTATTTTTACATTAATCTCAACATAATAGCTTGAGAATAAAGTTAATTTCAATTCATTTCAATTCAACTTAAACTTTGTTAAAAAGGCTTTTTTTTGTCTACATGGGCTCAGTAATTTACAGCACTCAATATCTTTCTGTTCTGAAGTAAATATCAGGCAGCAAAACCCTGCCCCCTAAATGTTATTTGTGAATATTTATTTTTCTCTATTACAAAATATGATTTAAAGCTTCTCATCCTTAACTAAGATGTGGTGTTTGAATGTACTTTTGTCTGCTTTCAGTAACACCAACACCACCCACATCAACTCAGTCAACTACTGATGAGCCTCCTGGTGAGAAAGTTACAAGATCTCATCACATATTTTAAAACACTTACAATTCATTTTCTATAAGGTTCCTCAACACAGACAGTTCTGAATGATGAGCATGTGTGTTGACTGGTTCTTTTCTTTTCTGGTTTATCTCACAGGTCGCTCTCACACCATTATGACTGTGATCATGTGTGCACTTCTGTTGCTGCTCGTGCTAATTTTGATCCTCATCTACAAAAGTAAGAACATTAATTACCAGTCCGCAGATGGGTACACACACTGGTAACAAAACCGTATTTAAGTACATCTCTGTCCTATGTAAATGTCTAAAAAAGCCTTTCTTCACCTTTCTTTCAGGAATTTTTTGTTCAACAAACAGAAGAAATGAAACAGCCACACAACACAACAGGGAGGTTAGTGTTATGTTTGTCTGTATGTGGTGACCTGAATAAATTACACTTACTGTTCAGATTAAAAGGTTTGGGTGCATTATAAACACCAACCATATATTATATATCATATTTGATACTATATAATCAGTATTATATTTAAATATCTGTTGCCAGCTCTAAATAGCATTAGATTCCATTCAGACAACCTTCACATCTTATTTTGTATAATAATGACATAAGAAACACTTTCTAAATTACATACTTATTGTTTGTTGTTCAAACTGTACTTTTCATTCTTCTCTGAAAGGATTATGACTATGAGGAGATGCAGGAGAGCCTCCAGAAACCAGGCTCAGAAACTGCAGCCACAGCGTTTTATGCCACTGTCAACGTTCCCACAGACCAGTCGGACTCGCTGTGTTACTCTACAATCAACTTTCAAAAAAGCTCTTTCAAAGCTGGTGGTGAGGCAGCGGCCCTCAAACCCAGCTCCTCCGTCTGTGAATATGATACTGTGAAGCACAAAGCAAGTCCAATCTACTCTACTGTCCGTCAACCATCCAGCTCTGCAGAGCCTCTCTACTCAACAGTCAACAAGACAAA
>NC_046614.1:24010235-24210235 GCF_900324465.2 Anabas testudineus | reverse complement strand
TATGGATTTATAGCCACAGGTTGTTCCCACGCATGTCTGTCGACCTCTGCATCCCCCACTCTAATCATGGAGGGGGATGCAAAACTCCCCAACTCAAATATTGCCCCCCTCCCTTATTAACTTATTAACTGTAACACACGTTATAATAAAATGCTGTCCCCCCCCCCCCCCCCCCCCCCTCTTCAAACTGCTTCTTCAATTCATTTTGATCAAAAACTCCTGTTTATTTAGAAAATACCAGTTTTTATGGTCGAATCATTAGATTTAGTTTGATTCATCCGACACCTTAAAGACCGAGACTGAAACTTAATCAGCTTCATGTTTTTATCGTGTTTACAGTAGAATTCAATTCACACCAAGTGGTTTAACGTGAGTTTTATACGACATAACACTGTCTTAAATAAACAGTGTAAATAAATCAACATTAAACTTTTCTTACCCTGTGAAGTTGATTTTCAGTCGGAAACTTTCGCTTTTAAAACGCGGAAGTCAGAAATGAACGGTGGAGGTCGATAAATCAGCTTTTATCTCTAAAGTCCACTTTAAAAGTCGCCTGTGAGTTTCCTGTTGGTCAGAACTGGACTGAAAGAGTGGAGGAAAGAAAAAGCTCCTAGGTGGATCTAAGGAACCAGCTGGGATCCAGTTTCACTGTCCCAGATCCATCTAGTGGAGGAGTTGGGTGTTACACAGAGGACAGATGGAAACTGATGATGATGGCTGAACGGGTCAGGACAGCTCTTGTGGGGTGATCCTGGTTCTCCAGTGTATCTATCACAAGTGGTCCAGAGAGGAACAGCAATAAACCAGCGACAGGGTCAAAGTTCATTGATGGACGTGGGGAACGAATGCTGGCCCGTGTGGTCCGACCCAACAGACCAGCTACTGTAGCTCACAGTAAGTCCAGCCCAACAAAGAGCACATGAGCATCAGACCTGGACCACGAGCAGTGGAAGAAGGTGGCCTGGGCTTAAAGGGTCACGTTTGACTCCCGGAACACACCAGGACTCACTGTGGGAAGAAGGGGGACCGGTGGGGGCAGTGTAATGCTCTGGACAATGTTCTGCTGGGAAACTTTGGGTCCAGTCTGATTCATGGAGGCTCCACTTACCCATGTTGGACTCTCTTGAGTCCACTTTATGCTTCTGCAGTATGAACTTCCTGGTGGTGAGTCCATAATAACAACACGTTAATTAGTTGATTGTAGCAGTAATTACACATTTTAAAACCATTAGATTTGTTGTTTTGGAAATTATAATTATAATACAAGTAGAAAATACAGGAGATATGTACACAGCATTAAAACACTAATAAATATTAGAAAAAAAGCTTCTGTAAGTGTCGAAAGAGACGTGAAGAAGACCAGCAGGGACCTGGATCAGCATCTGGCAGCTTCAATTAGTTTCCTTCCCGAACAGATGTATAAAGTGAAGAAGAAGTATGTGAATCCTGGATGTTTAATGGTTGGTGTTCAACAAAGACATTTAAGATTTCAAATGTGTTTTTTAGTGTTTAAGTACTTTGTGTTTGGATCGTTTTATTTCTAATCAACACAGAAATCCTGATCATTCCAGTCATGACGTCATGTTTCAGTTTTTATTGGATGAAGTTAAAACGATGATTTAAAGTTTCTGAAGATCAGACACTGTTCTATTGCTGTTTCTACTTCATTTCACGTGAACTACATTCAACCATATTCTAACTGTGACTGAATAATAACACAGAAAAATATTTCTATATTTAAAAATCCCAAATGTTCAAACATATTGTTTTTAGCTGATGCTGTAAACAAACCTGGACTCCACCGTCTTTAAAACACGTTCATCCACTGACTCTAAATCTATAAAAACAACATAATAAAATAAGAATTCTTCCATCACTCGGTGTCTAGCTCAGGTCCATGCTCTCTGCGGATCCGAAGCCGCCTCCCTCTCCTCCCTGGACGCTCTGGAAGATGGACGCCATGTCTGCGTTGGTTCTGATCTGGTTGGCGAAGTCGGCCATGCTGGGGCTCCTCTCCACCTCGGGCACGGCCAGCAGGGCGGCGACGGCACGCATGGCCGAGCGCCGCAGCTCCTCCTGCTTCTCGAACTCCTGCTTCACGGACCCGGCCTTCACCTGCAGGTGGTGTCAGGGTGGTGTTTTAACTTCTAGTGTAGTGAGAATCACACTGTACTCCTCAGTAATACATTCAGGTTCCTGATACCTTGGTGGTGCACGTGGCTTTAAGCGGCTCCACCAGTCTGTCCAGTCTTTGGACAACAGCAGCAGGACACAGAGAAACCAGCCTGGCCAGCATCAGGAAAGTCAGCATCTGTGACACACACACACACACACACACACACGTTTAATTACAGTCACAGTCGTGGGAGATACTGTCTAATTTTCATGTAAACAGATATAAAAGTCGACTCTACACTTCACTCAGACATCATCACGGACCATCCTCACAGTGAATGTGTAACTCTGCTCTGATCTTTATTGTGGTTTTTTACCCACCCTGATATCATAGTGGTCTTTCAGTCCTTCCTCTACATGATCCAGGAACTGCAGGACGTCCAGCCCCTCCAGGCAGCTGTCCAGCAGAGTGTACATACACTCGAATGCTGCTTTACGCACATCCAACCCATCATCCACGGTGTGTTTGAACGGACCCATCTCCACCTGCAGCACACATACAGAGTTATACATCTGAGGAGAAATTTAAAAAAACTGTAAGAGACAAAAACTCACTTCTCTGATGAGGTCCTTCCTGATCTGGGTCTCCTTGTACAAGTGAGGCAGCACTTTGGGCAGCAGACCCCGGATCAGTGACGGTTTGTTATGAGCTGCAGAGTTAAACATGACCAAAGCAACACGACGCACATTGATGTCTCCGTCCTGCAGGGTCTTCAGGAAGTCACCTGCCAAACGGAAACAAAAACCTTTTCTGAGCTACATCCACGTCCACGCTTCTAACTGAAGCCAAAGTGTGTTTTGTGTCTGTGCGTCTCACCCATGCAGCCTTTCAGCAGAGAATCTACTGGAGCAGGATGGTCGACAATAGTGAACTTGATAGCTGTCACCACTGTGCTGCGAGCCACAGGAGAACCTGGGAGGACAAGAAGGATCCAGTTCTGTTTCTGTTCTTTTAATCAAACATTTAATGAGCCAAACAGGAAGATGTCAACAACGACTACACTATCACACAGTATTGAAAAGTATAAAGGTGAGAAATAAGTACTGCTGCGTGTTACTGAAATAGAGTAAAGTTGTCAGAAAACTGAATCTTTTCTCTTTTAAATTCTAGAAATAAAAGAGTGACTCAACACTACAGTTGTTGTGTTTATGTGAGTATAGTTTAGCTGTTATTATTTCCCCTCATCACACATCGTACCAGCTCTAAGTTGCTGTTTCAGTCTGGGTAATAGCTGTGCAGGGTTGACTAAGGTGAGTTTTCCCAGACATTCAGCCACCAGGTTCCTGGTTCCCTCCTCCTGACACTCGCAGTTCTGGATTAGCAACGTCCAGATAGACTCCACATGGGGCGAGAGACTAGAGGCTGGACAGGCACTGAGAGAGAGAGAGAGAGAGTCGTACTTTTGTGAAGCTGCAGCAGAGACGCCACAATATTAAATTCTGCAATAGAGTCACATTTTACACGTGACTTTGTAAAACGGTACTAAAAGGGAGAAAGACGACACAATACTTTGATAAGATTCACACCTGATGACTTCCTTGAGGGAGTGGAGCAGCAGGTACTGCCTCCGCGGCTGGGAGACGATCTCCTTCAGCAGGAAGGGCAGGTAGTCGCTCAGGCTGCCCACTGCCATGCTGCCTAAAGCGCAGGACGCAGCCGTCTTCACCTGAAATCATCAAATGTCACTTTAAAAACAGGCAGATTGTGTGAACCATGTTTCACCTGCAGTGTTTGATCCAACATATTTACACATTCATACGGTATCTGAGTTTGTGCAGCCGCCCCGAACAAGAGATTTATTGTCAATTGACAAAAGATAGAAAAAAACACAAAGAAATAAAAGATAAGAATCTAAAAAATAAGTTAGTTTTGTTAGGCTTAGGTATAAATTAAATAAAACTAAAACTGAAGATAATGACATTAAGTGACCATGAGACCACAGACAGTAAATATGATTTTAATATTTTATAAAGCAACTCTTCACTTAACTGAAATTGTAAATTATACCTCTAGTGTAAATCTGCAATTTCTCAATTCTCAAATAAATTAATTAAAAATGAACCAATAATACTAAACATGTGCATTTGCTGGTTAATAATAAGCTACACAAGCTAAAAGACTCTGCACACTGTTATTTATTTAACATCATGCAGTCTGAGCCATTCCTTCATTTGATCACACGTCTCTCACAGTCGCAGGAGTTTAGGTAAATATCCTTCTGTGCAGTTTGAGAACTCTCACAGAAAAGTAGGAGAATTTTATGCAGATGTTGCCGACATTCAAACTGTGTTCGTCTTACCTCCTCACTGGTGGAGGAGAAAGCCTCCAGGATGACTCCCTGCACCTCCTTACTCCCTCCAAGACTTCCGCTCCTCCCCACCTCCCCCAGGCACAACAGAGCCAGGACACGAGCAGACTCTGGAGAACCAGGATTCTTCACCTGAGGAGAGAACAGCATGTGACGTACAGACCTGATACAACAAAAGGAGCAGATGTGACAGGATGAACTCACAGACCTCCTGTATGAGGCTGGCCACGGTCCCTGGAGTCTCTTTGGGGCAGGCAGAGCACAGAGCAGCCACACAGCGAGCGACAGAGTGGTACGACTGTCTGTGGATGATGCTGCTGTCTGCAGATGACGGAGAGCGGTGAAACGGCTCAGTGAGAGACTTCAGCAGCTGACTGCAGGAGAGGAGAAGAAGGAGTGATGGACCTGCTGTGAAGATTAAAACAGGTCCAACACACGTTAACGACTTACCTGTAGCTCAGGTTATTGGTTTTGGACTGCACCAGTGCCTGGAGGAAGTCCACTATGGCTGCCAGCGCACCACCCTGCAGCAGTGGAGAATGGACGAGTCTGAAAACTCCCGGCAGAACAGAGGAGCTGATCTTAGCCAGAGAGGACGGACAGGCTTTGGCCATGCAGGTCAGCAGCGTGATGGACACCTGAACAGAGACGTGAAACGATTTCTCTCTGAAGCTTTTTAATAGAAACAGATGATGTGCAGAGAGAAAACTTCCTCCTTACCTGTGATACGTGCATGTCGCTCTCGTCCACCAGAGAGGGAAGTTCACTGAGCACAGGCTCCAGAACCGCAGGTTTGATGCCGGCAGCGTGGTGCGTGACCAGTGCTGTCAGGCACGCCAGCGTGCTGAGCTTCAGAGCGCGCTGGTTCTTCCTCAAGAAAGATCCCAACACAGACAGAGTGTCTGACAGGATGGACGACAGCTCAATCTGCACCAGGGGAGGGACATGTTCACACAACTCCCCTTCAGGACCATCTTTATTCTGCTAAATAAATAAATAGAAACTCATAGTGAACCTTTATTGGAGAAGCAGCGATGAGGGCGATGGTCCGAACCGCCGTCAGCCTTGTAATCTCATTCTTCAATCTGTCCAGGAAGATCGACAACACTCCCTGCAGCTCCGTCCCCAGGAGGTCACCCAGGTGGCACACCATGTGACCCATGCAGGAAATAGCCCGCTCCTTCACCTCCTGGTCGATGTCTGTCGCTTTCAGCCTCTTCAGTGTTGCAGCAAACACCTGAGAAAAACAGTGTTTTACAGCTTTTTAGCTATTTAGAGACCAGAGACTTTTATTTTACGTTCAGGAGTCAACATTAACCTGAATCATCCCACTCAAACCTGACCCATCATCGTCCTGTACCTCTCTGACGAACGGTTTGGGGTCGAACGCTGCAGCTGTGGCGCTCTGCCCCTGCGGCCTCATCACTCTGACCAGCTGCTGAGAGACCAGCAGAGCCTCAGAGGTGATCTTATAGAAGCTGTCCTCCACACACGCCACCACCGGGGGCAGCAGCACCTGCACAGACCAGCAGCAGCCAAGTCAGGACAAACAAAGTCAGCGACTCTGACTGATCCAGAGCAACCAGCGGTTTGTGAAGTGAGTCAGTAAATATTACTGTTAGATAACAACTGTGTGTTTGAGGCGTCACATGCTGAGATACTTCACTTCCTATATAAACGTCCTAAAAGAGGTTTAAAGAACCTGCATGTGAGGCTGAAAGGCTTGAGGAGGGTGGGAGAGGAGGAGGACGTGGAAGAAGGAGAGAGCATCGATCCTCATGGTGGAGGAGGTGGACTTGTCTGTCAGGGAGAAGACTATACCTGGGGGAGGTGGGGGGGGTGGAGAACAAACAGGATAAAGGGAGGAGGAGAAAACGAAGCAGAAGGAAAAGACAGATGTTTACAGTGTGTTTACCAGGTATCAGAGCAGGTACATGCTGCTCCAGGGCTCCAGGAACAGTGTGAGCCAGTTCAGTGAGGAGACAGAAGCAGCCCTGACGAGATTTGATGCTCTTGTCCTTCAGCTGTCGGTGGAGAGTCTTCACGATCACCGGCACCTGCACACATGTCACCTGTGTCAGACATCACCTTCTAGTCTCTGCTGGACGCTGAAACGATGAAGTCCGTCGTCACTCTACCTGTTTCTTCAGAGTGGCGACGGCCGGCTCGTCCTCTCTGCTCGCCCCTGAGTCTGGACCGACGGGTCCGTGGTGACTGGACCCGACTCGCGTCTGTCTCAGCAGCGTTGAAAAAGCAGCAAAGACGTCGGCCCTCACGTTCTCCTCGCGCTCCTTGAATCTGGCCAGCAGAGCCGGGCAGATGGAGGAGTAGAAGGAGAGGAGGAGATCCCTCCGAGTGTGGATCAGCGCCTCCAGACACTTGATGGACGAGCGTCGCACCTTCCAGCTCATATCGTCGTCGTCGCTGTATTCGTCGTCTGACTCTGGGTGGAGACGTGACACGAGACGAGACTTCAACAAATCTACTCCAGTTATTTACTTCCTGACTGGACATTTCTTTTAATGATCTGAAACTGACACCAGTAAAAACTCACAAACCTTCCTCGAGCCCGACCTCTATGTCCATGCTGTCTTCTTCCTCCTCCTCCTCCTCATCATCATAGTTGTAGTTAGGGTCAAAGGTCATGAACTTTAGACAAAGCTGGGTCACTGTGGCAACATGGGGCGACATCTCCTTTGGACACCTGTCAATAAAAGTGAATTTTAAAAAATAAATAAATGAATAAATAATAAAAGTAAAAATACTTCACTAGAGAGTATTAAGACTTCAAAATCTTTAGTACATACTTTAAAATGTACAAAAGTTAAATTACTTCATACAGCAGTTGTAAACAGGGCAATGAAAAGTAAAGTTTAGTATCATTTTGACTTTGATGCATTGATGTTTTACAAGCTGTAAATTTGACACACACACACAAAATGAATGTTAGTATAAGGAGCTGTCGAATCTATTCTCATGAGTACTAAGGTACAAATCTGCGTTTACCTGCGTATGAAGGCTTCGAAGGCCTGGAAACAATATTCTCTCAGCTCGTCGTCCTCCACGTGTGTGAACTTAACAACCATGGGGATCAGCTTCTCTAAATGCTCACCTACAGAATACACACACAGAATAGAAGGTTTATGAGCTTATTTAAAACCTGCAGGTTTTAAAGTTTGAACACAACTTAAAACCTATTTTAAGTTCTCACAAGAATAGAAAGACAAATTAAACAGCAACTTTCATTTTGGTCTAATTAACGTTAATTAATAATCAAAGCTAATCTCACCTACTCGATGGCCGCCCTGCCGGCTGATGGTCGCCAGGCACTGGATGTACGTCCTTGTCACTGACGTGGGGGGGCCCTTGGCCAGCTCCGTCATCAGGTGTTCGGTCAGCTGGGAGAAGAGGGCGGGGCTACAGCAGGGAACCAGGTGACCAAGAGCCAGGATGGAGCGTTTCCTGACCGCCATTCTGGGACTGGTTAACTGGGCGAAGAGTGAATGAAGTAGTGTCTGATATACTCACAGTACTCGTCAGTACTGCATGTGTGTACAGCACGTACCTACTTATACACACATGCACGTTTCTTATAGATGTGTGTGTGTGAGGTGTTTCTGACCTGTGGCAGCAGACTGGAAAGCAGAGAGCTGTGGAAACTGACCAACGCTCCGCTGAGTCTGCAGGAAAAATAAAAACACAATCAACACCAACATCATGTCTGACGTCCCGCTGCAGAGACTTTTTACTTCTGCACAACATTAGTTTGTATTTTTGCAGTGAGCTGGAGGAGGTGTCACATTTTAAATCAACTGTTTTCACAGTTTCTATGAAATAAAACATGATGAACATAATATTAAAATAAAATCAGATTTCACTGTGTTGAACCTTTAGTCCGACAGGCTGAGGTCCTTGTTGTTGTGTATTTCTGTTTATACCTTCCCAACATGTCTGACAGGATGTCCAGAGCCTCTAACTGGACTGACACGTCTTCCTGTTTCCCCAAGGCACCGATCAGCTGGGAGGTGATCTTCTTACACACCCCGGCTGTCAGAGTCAAACCTGGCAACCCGTGAACATCAAAAAACTTTTCAAAAATCAGAAACTACTGTTTCATAATGCTGGAACTGTAGTTCTTTGATTCTTCGTGGTATTTTAAGTTACTAAATTCTACTTTTGTCTTTTGAAACGTTGAACTGTTTGCAGATGTTGTCACAGGACCAGAAACTCAGATCTCACCTGACGAGGGCAGCGGCAGCTCAGCGATCACCGTCTTCAGTCCCATACTGGAGATGTCTCTCAGCTGCTCCTTATCTGACATCATGTTCGAACACAGCGTGTCCACCATCGTCTCCACCTGAGGCTCCTTCACTTTACTCACCAGTGGGGCCAGGCTGAAAATCAGGTTCAAACACACAAAGAATCACATAATAACCTGGTCAGGGTGAGGCAACGTAAACCATCTGCAAATGACACAACATAGTGCAACAGCATGTTTGAAATATTCAACAAAACAGTCGCAATAAATAAATAAATGTGCACAGCAGCAGTGAAACGTTCTAATATTTCTTGTACCACTTCACGGCCAGGTTCTGCACCTCCCCGTTCTTGTCCTCCAGCAGTCTGAGCAGCATCGACACCACTTTTCTCTCACTGTCCTCGTCCAGTTTGATGCTGTCTTTCTGCAGCTCCAGCATCAGGTCGTTAGTGGCCATGAACCTGGACACGGACGGAGAAACGGGACAGGATAAAGTAAAGATTAGTTGAGAGTAAAACTAAATAAAGATAATAAACCAAATATCTGATTTAATGTTGTCTGCACAGCAGCAAAATGAAGTCAGTATTAGTAATCTGTAGGTGAATTAGCACCTGCAGGTGTCAGATACATTTAGTAAAAAGTACAGTTTCAGTTTTAAAGTAGAAGCAAAAATCAAAACAAATCAAAACATAAATACATTTATCAACAATTATGGTGAAATAATCTCTTTTTTCCTAATGAAAATGAGAACATAATGAGTATTGAGCTGGTTTTAAGTGCAGATGTTCTTCTCCCCTGTGATATTCGTCAGATTACTTCACATTAGGAGTCAGAAGTCAAACTCTCAGCTGCTGTTTTACCTGAAGTCTTTGTCAGTCGACGTCATTTTCTCCAGCAGGTTCGAGATGTGATAAGAAACATTCGACATGTCGGAACTTTGACAGCTGTCACCGGCGCTACGGACGTTTCTCTGCGATTAAACAGACAACTTTAACCCAACAACATGGCGAGGCTGCTGGGGACGGGCCTAACCCTAACCCAGGACCCGGTGGGGGGGAACCTGACACTGGCTGCAGGTAAAAATAGACGTGAGGGTTTCAGCTCTATGGCGCCACCAGGTGGACACGTGGAGCTTGACTGTCTTTACAAAGCTGTGCATATTTTGTTCTACATTTAAAGTAAAATAGTACAAACGTGTCTAAGTTGTTTTTGATTTGAACAAGTTTTGTTTTCTAATTTCACACTTATGTTGCATGCGGAACCTTCGCCTGTCGTTTCTTGTTTCCGGATGCAGCAATAGTCGTCGGACACAACGGGAAGCGGCTTCTGTACTTGTTGCCACGTCGGAGTAGTTGCTGAACCTGATTCATTTTTAAATAACTAAGGAATAATTTTCTAGAGGGTTTCTGGTTCCTCTGCAGTCATGGTAAATCAGATAACGTTTAATTTAATCTGTCGGTGAAGCTGTTTGTTGACGTTTGTGTTGTTTAACGGTTACTGTTAGTTGCTGACGTGCTGGTGTTAGCATCGTTAGCTCAGTGGCTAACGGCAGAAACCGAACTCTAAACATGTTTTTATTTTTTTTATTGTCATTTAAATATTAATTTATGTGTTTGCTAATTTCAGGTTTCCGTCATCAACACAGTGGACACGTCCCATGAGGACATGATTGTAAGTTGCCAAGGGTTCACCTTTTATTTAACATTAAGCTAGCTGCTAATTGAAGCTAACGTTAGTTTATGCTGCAGAGGCAGATTTTATTTTATAGATAAGTGTTGTAAATATCAGTGTTGGATTGTTTCTAAGTTAATTTACTCTGTACCATACTAGAAGTTCAAGGTAATACGCTACAAGTTTTACAGTACAGACAGACTAGGTGTAGTTACTGAAGCAAGAAATGTGTTAAAGTGAATATGTTATAATAGAAAAAAGATAAAGAAGGAAAATAAGAAGCATTGATATTTAAACAACATCCAGCGATTTATTGGCTCGAGAGATGAAGACAGAAACTTCATGATGTCAGAATTGTTAATAGAGGAATTTGACAGTGTGGGAAATGGGGGTAAAGAGAATTAGAGATCCAATGTTAACTCCATAGATCATATGAGCTTTATTTGTGACAGAAGTTCTGCAACATTTAATATGTTGAGCACAGCAGAGCATTTAGTAGATAACTAGTGGACCAGTTCCCAGCCAGAGGAAGCTGAAAGAATCAGAATCAGCTTTGCTGGCCAAGTATAAGACAGAACCCTGATACAAATGCAGTAACACCCCTTCTCCCCACTCAACCTCCACATATTCATAGTGGCTCCCTGATGCCCACGAATTTGACATAATATCCTTGGAATGTAACACTTCTTATGTTGACGGGTTCTGTAACTTGTTTTTTGAGTGTGGGCTTTTAATATTGTATTTAACTCTGGTTTCTTGTGGCTTTCAGTGTACTTACATCTAGTAACAATAGTCATGTTTCAGGTAGAGAGACGTACAGTGAAGAGATTAAATATGTCTGTGTTGTGTTCAGTTTATTTCCACTTATCTAATAAGTTTCTTTCTGCAGGGTAAAGATGTTGATGTCTTGTTCTGTGTGTTTCAGCACGATGCCCAGATGGACTACTACGGTACCCGACTCGCCACCTGTTCCTCTGACCGCACTGTAAAGATCTTTGATGTTAGAAATGGAGGCCAGATCCTGGTAGCAGACCTCAGAGGGTAAGAAAGGAGACTCAAACCAGGGGCTAGTGCCGAGAAAATGGACTGAGTCACTCTGATTCACACACAGTAGATAAATCAAATTATGGCATTAAATTAAACACAGTGCTCAAGCCAGCGGCTGTAGTTGATTTTATTTTTTGTTATTATGTGGTGGGTTTCATGCAGGGTGTTTTCAACTACTGTTTGGTCTCTGTATTTGTGCAGCCATGAGGGTCCCGTGTGGCAGGTAGCGTGGGCTCATCCGATGTTCGGAAACATCTTGGCGTCATGTTCATACGACCGTAAAGTCATCATCTGGAAGGAGGAGAACGGAGCCTGGGACAAGATGTATGAATACACCGGACATGAGTCATCAGGTTGGGAGCAGTGGATTTTACTTTAGTTTTCATTCTGGTTGTGTCTTCCTCTTCCCACATAACTGAGCAGATTCAGGTCTGTAAATCTACTCGTATGCTTGTCTACAGTGAACTCAGTCTGCTGGGGTCCTTATGAATTTGGTCTGATTCTGGCCTGTGGCAGCTCTGACGGCGCCATTTCCCTTCTTACATTCACCGGGGATCAGCAGTGGGACGTGAAGAAGATCAGCAACGCACACACCGTGAGTCTGACATGCAGTCATTAATAAAGTTGAACTGTAGTCTGAATGTTTAAGTGCAAACTGGTTGTTGGTACAGACTCCTCTTTGTTTATTGATTCAGTTGTAACTTTCTCATAGATCGGCTGTAACGCAGTGAGCTGGGCTCCTGCTGTAGTTCCCGGCAGTCTGATCGATCAGCCGTCAGGACAGAAGCCAAACTATGTCAAACGCTTCGTCTCCGGAGGCTGCGACAACCTGGTCAAACTCTGGAAGTATGTTCATGTTCGGCAGACTTGACGTTGATGCACTTGTTGTTCACAGTCTAAGAATCAAAGAATCTCCCTCGTTATACAATTCTGAAATGTTTAATTTCAGAAGTTTTGCTGGTTTTAACCAAGTTTGATTTTTAGCACTACTAATGAAAGTAGGTGTTAAAGACACAAGATGGGCAGATTCTGTGTGGATTTTTTATTTAATCCTAAATTAAAAAGCCAACTTCTAAAGTTAGCAGCCCCAGATAACTATAGAAGTTGGCTGAAATTCTGTAGGATCAGTTTTGGTTCGATGTGCAGTTTGAGCAGGATCCTATTGCTGTGTGAGTACTATACACAGAGTAGTACTTTCCACATTATCACTAAATCTGCAATATAAAAATGAAGATTACTGACAAACAGGAAGAAATCAATTTTCCAGACATGGAACGCTATAATTATTGTTTTTTGATAAAGTAATGCAGCCTCTCTCTGTTTGTGTGATGCTGAAGTGGTGGACTTCTCGTCCACTAGTTGTTTTTTCTTTTGTAAAATGAAGACTGATAGTTGATGTCTTCACTATCACTTTCCTCCAGAGAAGAAGACGGTCAGTGGAAGGAGGATCAGAAGCTGGAGGCTCACAGCGACTGGGTGAGAGACGTTGGCTGGGCTCCGTCTATTGGTCTTCCCACCAGCACCATCGCCAGCTGCTCCCAGGTGAAATTTCTTTTTCTACTTGAATCTTTATTTTAACATTGATAAATATGATAAAAGCTGTTGTTGGATTTATTTGCAGCTCTGTTGAGTTTTTAATCATGGGACAAAAAAAGCTGCTCAACATTTAGTAAACCACCAGGTGTCACTGTTCTCAGAGCTTCATCATTCTTAAAGAAACATGAGGTGAAAGCTAAATTTACATTGGTAATTTCTTTCCTTAGTAACAGCAGCAGTAAGTTCTTCTGCCCCCTTATAAAGAAATTATATTAGAATTAGTTTTCTTGGCTACATTAAGACATCTGAACCCTCTTTTAGGACGGACGTGTGTTTATCTGGACCTGTGACGACCCTGCAGGCAACACCTGGACGGCCAAACTGCTCCACAAGTTCAACGACGTTGTTTGGCACGTCAGCTGGTCGATCACTGGAAATATACTGGCTGTTTCTGGAGGAGACAACAAGGTGGAGACATGTTTGGTGCATCATCAGCTTCACTCCTGCTGTTTAGTCCCAAAATAACTGTCTTACCGTTATTTCTGTGCCCCTCTCTGTAGGTGACGCTGTGGAAGGAGTCGATGGACAGTCAGTGGGCGTGTATCAGTGACGTCAGCAAAGGCCAGGGCGCCGTGTCCACCATCACAGACACACAGCAGAGCGAGCAGTGACACACACACACACACAAACACACACACACCTAACAATGACCCCTGACTCTACAAGGATGACCCCACTTCAGAGATAAATTAAGTGTTAATAAATAAACAGGCCGGACATTTTTCATTACAAGAAAAAAGCAGCTGGGCTTAATTTTAAATCTTTTTTTTTTTCTTCTTTAAGCTTTAAAATCTGCTTTAAATCAGCTGCACAGCTGGTTCAAGATTCATGTTTCTAAATCTGATCAGAAGGAGAGAGACCTTCGCTCAGTGTTTGACTTCTTTGCAAACGTGACTGATAATTAGTTTAATATTTTTTATCAGATGCACTCCACCGTCTCCTGTTTTAGCTTTTTCCAGCGTCACTTGAACATAATCATTTTGAAAACCCGCCCTCCGTCCCTTCCCATGATCCTCTGCTCATAAACATTCCACCTCCATCACCGGAGAGCCAGCGTCACCAGGACTATGCATCATTTCTATTCGCTGGTTAAACAGAACTGCTGCTGTGAAACCAGCTTCACTTCTCAGCCTGAAAACAAATCTTCACATTCTCACAGTTACAAAAAAGAAAAAGAACCTCGACTGCCCGTTTGTGAAAAACTTCAGCAAAAAGTAAATTTAATGATCAGTAAATAAAAGGTTTAGTGACTAAACTGTTTGTTTTAACACAGGTCGACTGGTGTTTCTATAAATTCAGAATCTGCCTTAATTAATCAGCCACTACATTTCTATGGCAACCAGAAGATAATAAATCAGTAGGTTGCCAAGACAACCATGAATGGAGCTCAATTGCAAACAGTTTTTTTTCTTTTAGTTGTAAAATCAGAAACCACGGATGTGTTTTTCTTATTTGATGTAATTAAATAAATATAATGTTAAAACAATGACCTGTTTAATTTTGACTAATTATCACAAAGAATTGAGATAATCGCTAAAGAACGGAGAAACAACAGCCTCCCTGTTGGTGCTGGTTCGGTCCTGGGGCTTTGGTACCCTGGGCTGCCGAACCTCTTTGGGTCTCTGCAGAGGTCCGGCAGTGGGCGTGGTGGGGTTGGGGGGGTGATTGTCTTGGTTGCGGTGGACAGTGGGCTCTGTGCCGGGTTTGGACCTTATGGTCCGCTACGTCTACTTCGATCAAAGGATGCAGGCTGCCTGTCAGTACCTCGTATCATGAAACTACAGCTGGGGGCAGAGCTTTTTCTTACAAAGCCCCAGAGTTATGGAATAGCCTTCCAAATAGCGTTCGGGACTCAGACACAGTCTCAGTATTTAAGTCTAGGCTGAAAACCTATTTATTTAATCAAGCATTTTTGTAAATAGATTTGCTTTAGGGAAAGACTCATGGACGTAACACGAACTAACTGGACTCCACATTAACTTAAAGACATTAACTGTTATACTGAACTGCCTGCTGCCTACACAGCATGTAATCACCCAAATGAGGATGGGTTCCCTGTTGAGTATGGTTCCTCTCAAGGAATACTTAACATACATACACACTGGACCATATTAGAGTAAATACAGGTCAATAATCAACAGTGAACTACACCCTAACTACACCTGGATAAAAACACTTCAAGCACTCGACACTGAAGAAAAAAAGAATAAATGAACATAAAACCTGAGAAATGTTGATGGGAGAAAAGCAAGTTACATCTGAGAAGAGGGACAAATGTTCAGAGGTGCTGCACAAACACAATTTGGAAGGTCCCAGATAAGAAATAAACCGCTGGTGTACTGAGCAACAAGAAGAATAACAACAGCTAAAGACAGAAAAACTGAGCTGTGGAGAAAGAACGAAACAGGTTAATGACATCAGCAACAAGTTGCACAGAACAGAGAAAGTCTGCAGGTAGAAAAGATCTATTCAGATATATTTAGAGGGGTCAACTCCCCATAGGACTCGTTAAAGAGAGAAATCAAGTGAAGGAGGAACCAGCAGTTTAATGATGTCAGTGAGTCACAGTGTAGAGGCAAGTACTGCTACTGTAGCTCACATAGAGTGTTTAAGTAAACACCAAAAGTAAAGTAAAACACCAAATAAAAGCTGAAATTCTAACATTTATCTCAGAAGCACAAAGGGAGGAAAGTGCCTGTATACAGTCAGCACACTGGTGCCAAAGTGTGGATTGTGTTGATGGTCCAGCAGGAAACAAACGTTGGCTCCTGTTGGGGACTAATTTTCTTGGACGATACCCAACAAAAGAAAAATGACAGGAAAAGGAAACTTGAAATTTAAAATGATTGGATGATAAAAAAACAAGCGGGAATTTTAGTGGGTGTGGAGGAAAAGACGAGTATCTGAACATTAAACATAAAGAAAAGAATCATATATTTTTTAATTCTGTGCTACAGTTAGAATTAAAAAGAAGAAATTAACATTTCTGTTACAGAAATTCATCACTTGCTGTTTGTCTTCTCTTAAACATCTATCACAGCACAAACCTGCACAAAGTAAGTTTTTCTGGTTTCTTTTCAGCAGCAGTCTGAGTCATGTCTAGATATTAATTAGGAAATGAGGTTAGTTGGTAACACTAACAAATTAGAGACTGAACAGATGGTTTCTGAATTAGTGACTCTGAAAGGTAAAATATTAAAAAGTAAAAAATATTTATCTGATTTGTAGCCTCATCAAAAAAAAAAAAAATCTTTGTTGTTCTGTATGATGTTAAAACTGTCTCCAAAATAACTCTAATAACGTATGCGTATGAGGGCGGGAAATTCAAGTACTGACGTTTCTACCCGCCACTTTCTACCCGCCACTTTTTCAGTTACTGCGAGGTCCTTTATTTATTCTAATAACTGATCAATTCACTTAAATTCTCATCCAGTTATTGAGAATTAATAAGAGATGCGTTGGTCTTTTTATCATTAATTTTATCTAAATAAATTAATATTTAAGCATCTTTAATTTTCCAGTTTGTAGATGTAGACGTGTGGAATGTTTTGTGTCAGAGGAACTTCCTGTTTCTCAGGGTTTAGTCACTTATTCCTCCACAGAGACTCTCAGTCTCAGTCCGTCTGCTGACACCGTCGAACCTGCTGCTGTTTGAAGCTTTGATTGAACCTGGCTGACGAAGTTTGGTGAGTTTCTCTTTCTGATGTTGTTTTCTTTGACTGATAAAATACTTGCAGCAGATTAGTTAGATCTGCTTTAGTTTATCTGACGTTCTGTGTGCTGCTGTGTAAGGTTTGATGAGAACCCTGTCCTTTGTAAAACTGCCAAACTGAGATTAAAATATATTTTAATTGATAATAAAACATTATGTCCAAGTTTATATTCGTATGTAACTACAGTCCCTGGTGTTTATATTGAAATGAACCTTTATGAGAGATCATGGTTTTGTTCAATACAGACATTGTGATTATTGTGATCAAGTGATTATTCCATTTTCTTTATTAAACTGACTTTAACCCCCTGCTGTGAATGCTTGAACCCAACTATAAACAGAATGTTGCATTAATATTGGGGGGGGGTTGTGTCTTATTTAAACCTCTGAGATGATGTGAATTTTGTTTTTGCAGTCAAAATGAAAATTGCGGCTTTCAACGTCAAAACCTTTGGAGAGAAAAAAGTCAATGATGAATTTGTGAGAAGAAATCTCATCAAGGTGAGTCAGTGTGTTCTGTGTGTGGACAGCACCTCATGCTGGTCTAACAGGGTACGTCATGAAATACTTCATCCAAAAGGGAGAGTCACATTTCTGAAGACGTTAATAATGGGATAATTGAAAATAATTATTATCAATAATAATAATACAATTGATTTTATTAACATTAACAGTTTACATCTATTTATTCTATATTTTTTACTTCTTTTAATTATATGTTAAACTGGTCTTGTGTTTAGTGTTGATTTTTGTTTTCTTGTTTCTTGCAGATCGTGTCTCGTTACAGTGTGGTCGTGATGCTGGAGGTGAGGGATAAATCTGGCGAAGCCATGAAAAAGTTCCTCGTAGAACTCAACAAAACCAGGTGAACTATCTTAAACTTAAGACTCATTTCTACGGTGAGTGACAACTGCTAAAGTAAAAAGGAAACATGAGTTATAAACTGAGCAACAAGTTCTTAGAGATCACAGTAACCTGTTGGAAATATACAGCAATGAGGACAACAACAGTTATTGTTGTTTGGTTAGAGAAACATCCTTGATCCCAACTAAAGGCCCTGAAATGGACAAATAAAGATGAAACCAGAATTAGAGAAAGATTAGATCACATTTAATGACACACTATATAGAAAACAAAGAAATTGCAGATAGTTATTTATTATGTTACTTATTTTCTCTTCCTACTGTGAATGGTTGTTCAGATTGGATGAGTTGTAAAAAAAAAAAAAACAAATGCATGTAAGACTGTCAACTACATAGAAATCCCATCACAAGTCTAATCTGCTAAATATTGTCTATTCACTGAAAGTGTGTAATGGTTAAAACTCCAGTGTTTCTGTTTTACTGACAGAGTAAACATATGTTGTCCATTTGCTATGGTGAGCAGTAAACCTCTGGGACGAGGCAACCACATGGAGCAGTTTGTTTTTTTCTACAGGTATGAACAGAATCACTCAGTCGAAACAATAACAGACAAAAAAATTCAATTCCAACGTAAGGAAACTGTGACGCATTAATGCTGATTCATTACAAAGTGTGTGTGCATGTGTGATGCAGAAAGAATGAAGTGAAGAAGTTGAATTTCCATCAATACAAGGAAAAAACAAAAGACGTGTTGGCCAGAGAGCCCTTCGTTCTGCAGCTCGAGTGCCGAGGTACAGGTAGGTACATGTGTGTTAATACAGGAATGTATGTTAGTGAATCATCACAAGTGTAGAAGTACACGTGTTTGTTATTCACCCATTTTAAGCTGCATCTTCATGTGTTTGTTTGGGTTTGTAGCTGTGGAAAAGCTGGTTCTGATCCCGGTCCACAGCAAACCACAGGATGCAAAGATAGAGCTGGACGCTCTGGGTGATGTTGTTGAAAATGTGAGAGCAAGATGGAGAAATGACGTAGGTTGGAAATAAATAGAACAGAATCCATATAAATTAATTATCATTATTTAATTAATTTGAATTGAAACACTAAAGAAATATTTTCTTTCTTAACTACAAGCTTACATGTCATCAGCCAATGATTTATTGATGAATTATGTTGAAATTCTTTTGCAGAATATTATGATTCTGGGCGACTTTAATGCAGACGGACGTTATCTGTCACAGAGGAGGAGGGAAAATGTGAGCATTGCATCCAGTTCCTACACATGGCTGATAGCTGACGATGTCGACACCACCACAAGTAACTCTAACTCCCACACCTACGACAGGTATTCTAAACATGTCAGTCCACCACAGAAGGGGGGACATTGGAATTTTAATGATCCTACTTTCTCACTTCTAAATTTAAGTTGGTCTTAGAGATGGTCAGCCTCAGGCTGAGATGCGTTTCTGAGGGTTGAGGCAGCATCAGAACATCTGAAGAAAATGATTCAAATATAACGTGTACAATTTGCATGGCTGCGTAACATGATGGACGTAAAGGGAAACAGGTTTTGTTTCTGTTCTGTGTGAATTGTTCCTCAGAGGAAATGTTTTTTATCTGCGTCTTTAAACATTTAATACGGACAAATTAATCACCGTTGTGACTGTGGTTGCATTTTCTGCAAACAGGATCGTGGTGTTTGGACAACACATGGCCAATGCTGTTGTGCCTGGTTCAGCTACATCTTTCAACTTCCAGGCAGCTTATGGCCTCTCTGATGACCAAGTAAGACTGTTTGACATTTTCCACTGAGCTGTTGGAGCGAGATCAGTAACTGAGTGAAACCTTAAAAAGAAGTTTTTATTTCTCCACTGTGCAGGTATTGAAGTAGATTTATATATTTTTTTTCTTCCAGGCTAAAGCCATCAGTGACCACTACCCTGTGGAGGTGGAGCTGAAAAAAAGAATCTGACAAATGGAAGAAGGGTGAGTTTCTAATTCACTTCATTTATTGGATCTGCACAAAACTAAATTCAATACACATCGAGACTGAATTGTTTATGTAACCCAGTTAATGAGAACGTACTTTTATATCACTAATTAGCAAATGCACTTTCGGGGGATGTTTTTTTTATCAGTATAACGAGGTAATGTTATAATCGCAGACATGTCATGAAATATTACTCAGTAATACAGTGAAAAGTTCTCTGATAGCATCACTCGTATTTCTTCTGCAAAGCTTCTGAATCAAAGCGTTTGGTGCAGGTTAGGGAAAGATTGTGGTTTTGGTTCAGAGGCATGACGTGTTTCCTCATTTAACCAGGCTGTACTGATCTCCTCTCATATGTTAAATATGAACATCTGTCTCAGCTGTATTTCCTGTTTTGTTTTTCTTCTTTGGCAAATAAGTCTCTAACAGGACAATAGAAGAAGAAGAAGAACTTCCTCTTCACACAGAGTCTGGCGATGCAGCTACGCTGACACAGCATTTTATCACATATCACTGCTTTGGCTTTCTGTTCTTTTATGCATGGCAGAGCACACGTCAGGGGAGATATAACATGCAAAGGAATTTCTGGATTGTTATTCTGAGCACAGGTGCAGGTGGTATTGTTTGTTTGCTGTGATACCATTTACTGAACTCATGTTTATTCATCCATCTGGATTTATAGTCGATAACTATTACAGTCCATAGACTTTAATAGTTATTAATGTCCTCAAAGAGCAATTTAACTCACAGCTAGCAGATCAGACCTCAAATAAAACAGATTCGTCATCAGACTCATCGGTCTTCTGCATTTTGAACATGAATTTCTCAGTTCACAACATCTGATCTGGAACAAGTATCTTCTCCTGTCAGTTCACCTGTTTAGAGCAGTGTCTTATTCCTTAATGAGGACGTGAACATGACACATCCTCTGCAGATAGAACTCACCTGTGCTTGTTTCTCATAATGCTTTTAGCTTTGGCTTTGTGTAATTCTAAATAAACTAAATCATGAAACTCCTGCTTTGCTTTCTTTGTCTGAGACAATAAAGTAAAACACAAAGATGATATTAAGTCACAGACCTTTATTTCTAAATTCAGGAAGTGAGCTGATGGCTTAACGAGCCACTAATCACTGTTACTGAAGCTGTTGGCACTCAACATGTGTTCATTCCTGTTGCTGCATTTTTGGTACCTGTTAATTAATTTATTTTTTTGCGTGTATGTGTGAAACATAAAGATAAAAGCATAAATGAAGTGAAGACATAGGGTTACAATAAAATACCAGGTGAATAATAAGAGGACGTCGTTTAGGTAAGTCTGAGTCTGTGTGCAGGATGATAAAAGCAGAATAACTGTATCTGCAGTAAACTGGGTATCAACATAAACACATTTGGTTGATGGGAGAATTGTTCATATTTTTATAGAAACATCTCAAATGTTGCAAATCGCTTTTTAAATGTTATTATTGAAAATAGAAACGTCGTCATTACAGTGGTCGCTGGAGACTATGCTAAAGAAGGTTCTATGTCATAAAAGCAGGGAGGATTAGTCTCAACCTGTCCTTTCATGGTGTAAACCAGTGTGAAGCTACAGAGAGTGAGAGCCGAACAACTTACTAAAGAAACAAGAAGGGATTTCCTTTGTTCGTGAGGGGAACAAGTCAGAACAAGCTTAATGCCAGGCAGCTGAAGACGGGGAAGACTGGAAAATAAGAGTAGAAACAGGAAACCGGGGAAAGCTGGACGATATTTATATTTATCGTTGACTTATATTTATATTTATTTTATTTAACAGACACTGAACCGTTACATGGTGGCTCAGCATCAGAGACAGAATCAGCTGTCTGATGAGCTGCTGGCTTGTTTGATGTCACCACCAGGGGTCATCAGAGTTAGAAACACTTACAGACCTTCATCTAGAGCTTGAACAGTGGATGTTGTTTGTTGTTGAATTTTTAATATGATGTTAATGTTTCCAAACATCTGTCACAACTCTATAGTTCTTCTTTTCTCTCTGTGCTTTTCAAACATCCTGACTGCAGCAACACTTCATCATTAGATCACAGAACTGAACTTTGCTGTTTAGTTTCCCGTCCTGCTTATTGGTTTGTGTTATTTGCAATAAATCAGCCATTGAACTCAATTTTTTGTGTTTTGTTTGTGAGGAAGTGACCAGACTCAACCCTTCACCAGTGCTTTAACTTTAAAGAGGGACTTGTTTAAGAAAAGTGATCATAGTTTATAATCTATTTATAAATATTGGTTTATAACTGTAGAAGGGTTTATTACTTTTACATTTAGGGTTTAAGTCTCAAACACACCTTGTTTCTGATTAAACAGATGAGACCAGTTTTATAGAAACAGGATCCACCAACACCTGCTACAACTTATTTTACTGATTACAAACGTGTTTCCCTTCTTCAATTTATTTACAATAAAGTATAAAGAAAGAAAAAGTGTCCTGTCCTGTGCCATCAGGACTTTCAGACTGATATATGGAGTTAAATTCATTATTAATGAGAATAAATTAAGGTGCTGCTGTGTAGTGAGACCAACCTCTGTCAAAACCTCAACAATAATAAAAAATAGTTTTACCATGTAAAATATCTTTATATGTAGAGTTAGATATTTTACATGTGAATAAACCAAACCCCTCCCTCTCCTCTCAACACAAGTAATTTAAGTTTAAGACAGGAAGCAGTTACTAACCCTGATAAAACGGGTTATGTATGTACAGAGTGTGTGTGTGTGTGTGTGTGTGTGTGTGTTGTGGTCGGCCGTGACACTTCCTCCTCTCTGCTGTTCCACAGTTCTTCTGTTTTCTTTCAGCTGCTACAACTTGTTGTTTGACTTGTTCCAACTCAGGTGAGTTCTTTTTCTCTTTACTGTTTTTATTCTTTTTCTACTTCAACAACTCGTCTGACACCAGAAACGGTGTCTTCTTGATATTTAACTTCTTGTTAATATATAACTGAACGTAACACAAAGCTGATTTCAGCTGATTCTCCCAGAAGTCGTGAACTGTTCATTTCCAGTTTCATCTCAGACAGAAGAAATGAAAGTAAAAAGCTGCCGTTGGTTTGAAACCGGATCATCAGATGGTTCACAGCTAATGTAAACAACTCAATTCAGTGTCTGTGTCTTTATGAGGAAGAGCTGAGCTACAGTACGTTACTGTGGAACTGTGGGTGAAGACAGTTATTTAAAAAGTAATTCTGCTAATTCTGCTAATTAGTTAGTTTATAATTTACTCAGGTACAGTACATAGAGTATTCTCTACTGATAAAAAATATACTACTTATGTGTTTTAGTTACTTTAAAACTGAAATTATTAGTAAGTTCTTGTATAAAGAAAGTGAATTGCAACTATTTTGATATTAGTTGAAGCAATTTTTCAGGTAATTATACAAAATATTTTGTGGTTCCATCTTCTCTGCTTTGTGGATTTTTACAATAGTTTAAATAATTTTGAGGTTCAGAAAGAACAAACGTAAAAATCTACCACCAGTGAAAATAAAGGTACCTCAGCTAAAACAATGAAATGCACCAAATACATAAAAGCAGGAATCAATCAGAATAAAAAAGGGAATTCCTGATTATATTTACACACTTTGACATAAGTTTGACTTTAAATGTTGATGTTTTGTGTATTTGTAAGTTGAATGTGAATATGAAAAACGTTCCCAAGGTTAATTACAAAACAAATGTTATGAGCTCTATTCCTTTTTTAACTTGATCTCACCTTTATAAATCGTTGACTCTGGTCTGAACTGGATCGTAACGTGAAACCTGAACTCTAAAAGTGCAGCATCTGACCACAGTTTCTGCTTCTTCTTTTTCTGCAGCTGTTCTACATTTATGACCCGTATATCTCTCATATTAGTCTGAATGAATTTTAATCATCTTTCTTTTAAATAAAGTCAAAATGAAAATCGCAGCCTTCAACGCCAAAAACCTGGGCATGAAAAAAGTCACAGACAAGACTGTCGTCCACCACCTGACCAAGGTGAGTCCCAGGTTATGGTTTCATCAATAGGATAGGACATCTGTTTTAATACTAACGTGTTGTGTCGACTGTGTTTGTCCAGATCATGTCCCAGTACAGTGTGGTGGTGATACTGGAGGTGGTGGATAAGAGCGGTAAAGCCATGGAGAAGTTACTTCAGGAGCTCAACAGCACCGGGTGAGTTTTCTGCACTGTGAAATGTTTTCTAACGAGAATTTGTTAAAGAGGAACGATTAGTGTCTAATAAGTCTGTGAGTCATGATAGTAAAAGATACCACACGACAGCACTAAACAGAAACAGGATGCTCAACATCCACAACTCTTCATTTATCTTTGTGTTGTTTCTGTTTCCTTCACCGAGAACAGAACCAGTCGTTACTCCATGACCGCCAGCTGCCAGCTGGGACGAGACACCTACAAGGAGAAGTTTGTCTGTTTCTACAGGTGAGAACAGGAAAAGAAGGTAAGAGACATCTACTGAAGAGAAGAAGGTCTCACACATTTACTGTCGCTGTTTTAAACGTGTCTCAGGGACGATGAGGTGGTGCTGAGAGACATTTACCAGTATGAAGACAACCAGGTTGGAGATGAAGACGCCTTCGCCAGAGAGCCCTTCGTCCTGCGCTTCACCTGTCCAACTACAGGTTTGTGCTGTCTCCCTAAGAATTACTGTTCGAATGGTGGTCGACCGTCTGTGTAATGAACTCGTGCATGTTTCCAGTTGTGAAAGACCTGGTTCTGATCCCAGTCCACACCAAGCCGGAGGACTCTCTGAAGGAGCTGGACGAGCTGCACGACGTGGTCGAAGCTGTGAGGGGGAGGTGGGGATCGGATGTAGGTTTGATCTTATTGTGTTGGGTGTAGGCTCAGTGTAGCTCCCACTCCACTCTATAGTTGATTAAACGTATCGTGATTCTATTTAACGCTGCATCAGTTTAGTTTTAGGATTTTTTACAGTGTCCAGACTGAGAAACAACAAATTTTAACTGGAGTTTTTGCTCTTATAAGAAAATATTTAACCCAAGAAAAACAAGAAAACAAGCAAATCTATTAACAATTAAGTATATTTGTTCTTCATTTCCAGATAATTACATTAAAATGTCACCGTTTCATTTCACCGGCAGTAATTTAATTTACATTCTGCACAGTTACAATTCCTGGGTGTTTGGACATTAGATCAGTTCTATAAACTTCTCCTCTGTCCAAGAGTTCTGTCAGTTTGTCGTTGTTTTAAATAATTTGAATAATTACATATGCAAATGCTGCTCTATGCACTTTGTTGAACATGTTTTATTTGTTATTTGACTGTTAAAATCTGTTAACTGACAACTGTTAATACTAAGATTAGGATGATTAATGATTAAGAGTCATGAGCTACAACAGAAAAAGGAAGTGGAGATAAAAGGAAAACAGGATATCCAGGTGTGCTGTACCTGGGTACAGTGTGGGATCAGAAATTATACATTATCACGCATTTAAGAAACATTTTCTCTCTGCAAACACCACTTTATAATTAAACATGTCCCCGACCCGCCTGTTAATAGAAAGTAGAAACCATAACTGACAAGTTTGATGTGCTCAAATGTGCAGCAGTTGTTCTGTGGTTATTCTGCAGCGCTGAACAAGCGTCCTGCATGTGTAATTCAATTAGAGACGAATGAAGCAGCTTCCTGCTGTGTTTACATGTCAGCGTATTCATCCTGACTGAAGTCCCTTCTTTACTAAGTATTGAGATGCTTTGCTGCTGCAGACCAGGTCATGATCAGGTGCACTGTGTTTGCTTTAACTTCTCTTGAGACGAGTCACGAACTTAACTGAAATCCAGTTGCTGAAAATTTAACTGAGGAAGTGTTGCATATTTTTCCATATTAAAATAGATTTATAATGTCCTACAGTGCAATGACAATAACATACAAGAAAAGAGCCTTTATATTTAGCTGTACACAGCTGTAGTGTTGACTGATTTGATTAAGAGCCACTCTCTGTGACATTAAGGCCACAGATACGTGAGGTGGTTGCAAAATATATGTTGTATGAAAGTAGAACAGATGAGAACAAATAACACATGGTGTGATTTCTATTTTCAAATAAACTGATGAAAACATTAAAAGCTCAGTAAACACAGTGTTTCCTCTTCTGCATGCAGTCTCTAAGTTACCAGGCTAGAAAAGGACCTCAGTGTGGCAGGAAAAAGCCAGTTTACCAGTAAAAAGCTTTCTGTAGCAGAGTAAAGACCCTTAAATTAGACACGTCCTGGTTCATTGTGCATGTAACAGTCATGTAATGACCATTATCAGTTCTTATCATGTCCATAATTACACTTCAGGAGGCACAAGCTGCTCCACTAGAGCCCAGAAGTGCACATTTCATCACTGTGTGTTATCAGGCGACCTCTAGCTGCCGTAGAAATAAAGTTCACATAAGCAGAAAGTGATGCTGCACAGGTGTCTGAGGATGACAGTAGAAATACCTGAACAGAAATAAAATACATCAGAACGCTTAATAATTGTAGTTGTATTATTTCTTGTATAGAACATCATGATTTTAGGCGACTTTAACGCAGATGGACGTTACCTCTCCAAGAAGAAGAAGGAAAAGATCCGTATCTGTGCTGAACAGTATCACTGGCTGATAAGTGATGACGTGGACACCACAAGTAGTAACCACAATGACAACACCTACGACAGGTAAAACATACTACACAGTAAAATCTGCATTATTATCTGTTATCTTCTGTCTTGTTTGGTAAAGATTGTGATGGATTTTCTGCCAACAGGATTGTGGTTTATGGAGAGAACATGCTGAAGTCCGTCGTCCCCGGTTCGGCCAAATCCTTCAATTACCAGAAAGAGTTCAACCTCACTGATGAAGAGGTGAGACTGAAAACAACCGAGTCCTAAACTGTTCCGTTAATACGTCACCTCACTGCTGAAAACATGGTGGTTTTCAACATGTGTTTGTTTTCCCAGACTCTCAGTGTCAGTGACCATTACCCTGTGGAGGTGGAGATGAAGACGAATCAGAACGACAAAGATGATCCTCCAACAAATATAACCACACCAAGAAAAGGACAAACTCCAAGAAAAGGTATCATTACAGTAACTGGTTAAAGGCCACTAATTATAGAATAGGTACCCAATAACTGTTCCACAGTTTAAATTAAATAGCAACCAATTAGTGCGAAATATGTTTTTATGATTGTGATTGTGTGTTTAATTGGTCATTTGTGATGAAATTACACAAATTGATATTATATCTGTAAATTAACAGCACCACAGAAGAAGACAGAGCCAGCCGAGTTAAAGAAGAAGAATATAGCACCAAAGAAGAAGAGTGATGAGCCAGCACCCACAAAGAGAAGACGTCTGAGGAAATGAAACAGATGTTCAAGTTTTTACATCATCATCATTTTAAAATTGTTTTGCGCTCATATTATTGGCCTAGTAAAACAGGACAGGACTGTTTTATAGATCAATGAACTGTAACATTATCACTTCAAATGGAAAAGAAATCTGCATTTCACATATTTTGATTTGTTTACACGATCAGCTGTGAGGTTTTAATAAACTTGAATTTCTGTAGTACTCTACACTCTTCAAACAGACCATTAGCTACGAAAGTACAACTGAATGTAATCCAGTACAATGGCCATAACATGTAGCTTTATGAAGGTTAGCGTTTTTGGTTTAATTAACTATAAGTTGCTTAATTATATTTATAATTTGCAGACAATTTAACTAAAAACTGAAAACAAAGATGTTGTGAGGGGGCTGTTTAATAAGTGTACCTAATAAAATGCTTGGAGAATATAAATAGTGACATTTTATTTTTTACAGCAAAAGGTTTTAAATAAATTTAGAGCTTTGGTTATTTGTTTTGTTGTTGTTGTTGTTGTTCTATATATTTTGACCACAAAATAAATACATTTGTCTAATGTGAGAGTTAAATTCCTATCTCTAAGGTTTTTATGCCCAAATACAATAACCTCTGTGTTGTCTGAATTTAGAAGTAGGAAATCAGAGGATATGCACACCATGATATATTTGACTAACTCACTTGGCTTGTCTAATTTTTTAAATAGGTTAAATATAGCTGGATGACATCTGTACAACAACTGAGGTTGATGGAGTGTTTCCTAATTAAGTAAAAAGAATCGGTCCAAGCACAGAACCCTGTGGAACTCCATTACTACCATTTGTGTGCATGGAAGAATCATCATTAACATAAACAAACTGAAATCTATCTGATAACATCATATTGGCTATTAGTTTAAAGTGACCATGTATAGACATGTAAATCTAGGATAAATTATTGACGTATTTATGGTGGTTTTCAAATCCAAAACCAGGATGAAATCCAACCACTAACCTCCAACAAACACCAACATGGTCTCAGGTTGTGGAGGCAGATTAGTTTACATGGCTCAATAGCCGGAGGCAGTGAAAGTAAGTGGAGCCGACAAACGTAGATGAGACTGTTTACTGACACATCCCAAATAATGCTTTTAGAAAACTGTGAATTTATCATTATTATTATTGATTTCTGCATTTTATAATTTAATCCTATAGAGAGACTGTGAGAAAAATGGGATTGGACAAATAAAATGAGACTCATAGTCGCCAAACTTAAAGAGTCATAGAACGATTAAAGCTGAGGAGTGACGTTTGGTCAATATGTTTATTTATTATTATATTTTTTGTCTATTATTAATTATTTGTCTCATTTTGATCATCTCATCTTTGTGCTCAGTTTGTGTATCCTGCATTTTGTCAGTTTTTCTGTCTTTGGGATCAGTTTCTCTATTTTTAGTTGCCTTTTGTCTTCTTAGGATTTTTGTGTGTCAGTCTTTGGTAGTAATCTGTCTCTTCTCAGTTTTCATCTTCCATGTGTTTAGTTTTTTGTCTTTCTTCGAGGTCATTTTACATCTTTTACCTGAGCTTTGTGGCATTTAAACAAGAGACATTGATACTCACTAAATGTAATTCGGGCTCTGGGGCCTCCTGAAGTCTCAGTCTCTGGGTCTGTGCCTGGAAGGTGCATATAGTTATTATTATTATTATAGTAATCCATCCATCCCGGACTGCAGGTCAGACATGTATTGACAATTCAGACACTTAATCTTAGTTTTCAGTTTCCAGTTTCTTTAACAGATTAAAACTCCCCCTGGGGATCTCAAGGCTCTGTGGTGGCTTATATGGTACCAAATGTCAGTAATGTAACTGGGACTAAGAGCATCTTTAAATAAAGCTAAAACATACTGAGATCCAGTTTAAAGAGGACAAATAGATGGTAAAAATACTATAATGAACCAAAGCAATAAAAGTCTGTTAAAATAATAAAATGTTTCTGAGGATTTAAACTTCATTCAGAACAACAGAAATCCGCTCTGCTCCAGCTTCTCTCCTCCTCTCCTGACTCCACCTGGGGGAGGTTTAAAAGTGCCTGAGACACCTGAGACACCTGAGTGTGGTCAGACAGCTTAGACTGTTTCACTTCTCTTTGCTTCTCTTGTTCCGGTCGTTCACTCTGTTTCCTGCAGGCTTCTGTTTTTATTCAGTTTCTTAAAATCCTCTTCGTTGTCTTGTAAACTGTTGTTTCTCCTTCTCTACTGTCCAACACACTTTCTCTTTTTACTCAGCCACTGACTGTTGCATTCATTTTTTATCACCACCTCTCCTTCTCCATCCATCTCTCTCCACCATGAGTCTGAGTCGTACCAAGAGAATCAGCTCCACTAACTCAGTCCGGAGCAGCAGTGGTTCGAGGAGGCTGAGCGGTTTCAGTCCAGGTCAGGGAGGTTTTAGCGGCGTCTCCCTGAGCAGCAGCTCTCTGTACGCGGGCGGGCAGCACCATGGCCTGGGCACCCCGCTGGCATCTCTGTCCGTCAACAAGAGCCTGCTGGCCCCCCTCAACCTGGAGATCGACCCCAACCTGTCCATGAGCCGAGCCCACGAGAAGGAGCAGATCAAGAGCCTCAACAACCGCTTCGCAAGCTTCATAGACAAGGTAAAGACCCAAGAGCTGGGGAATTAGTCAATCAATCAGTTACAGAGAATTAATCATGATCGTAATGTATTAGTCAAACTGTTCAATGTGATTATGGGATGGTTCCATGACGACAGGACAATAACTGAACTGACAATGTAGTCGTCCTGTTGCATCAAACTGTTCATAGATGTTTTCAAGTCACTTTGTGTGAAGGAAAGTATGAGGATGAAAAATATTCTGTTAGTTTTGTTTCTAATCCATAATTACATTGAAATTAAATGACTTGATTACTAACTAGAAACAGTTCAAAGATAAGACAAAATTTAAAATAAATAGGCAAAACATGTCAGTATAGATGTAAAATGAACATAAAGAAGCAAAAAAATTACTAAAAAGAGATAAAATACCCACAAAGGAACGTTTATTTATACACATGATGACTACAAATACATGAATACAATGAATAAACAAAAATCTAAATTACCTCAAGGAAAAATAAAACCACTAAATATAGATGCAACGTGTCCAGAGGGGTTGGGGACGTTTGACAAGTCTGTGTCCAGGGACCTGTTGACTCATAATCCATCAGTACAGGATGTTACGAAACGATAACTAGGTGAGTAAATGTGAGAAGTGACTGTGTTGAGGTTTCTGTAGAACACAGGCTGCACACATTTCCCACAGAAGGAGTTCAGCTCTGTGATAATGTCGGACATCGATACCGTACTTAGAGAACATCTCCGCTTTCTCACGGAGTTGGTAACACACCCTCACAATAGAAGCTTTGTTGGCTTCTCGCATCAGCAGAGATACTTCGGGCTCAGAGGGAGGCAGAGCGATGTGCTGGGCGGATTTCCGTTTGTCCAAATTAACCTCTTCTTGTCGATTTAAATTATCGGGGTCAAACAGCTGATATGATGTAGATCTTGTAGGTGGGGTTGAGTCGTTCTCGTTGTGGGAACATCACATTCATGCCAAGCTTCTTGCTTCTTGCCAAGTAAAAAAGGCTGAAGGCATTCAAATGTGTAAGGTGAAATAAATTAAAAGTAAAATAAGACATGTAATAAATGATAGAAATTATATTTACAGTAAAAAAACAAACATACTTAAATTAAATTAGGCAAAAATATGAATGTGAAACAAGTGAAATAGTGCAACTGTGTAAACTATTTATAAATATATAGGTATGAATAATGAGTAGAATACATAGAAACAGTCTCTTAAAGAAGACAGTGTTATCTATGGTCTATATGAAGTATAAATGCAGTATTGTAATAATTTAAAGTAGACTCCATCGTTAATATTTTAAGTGTAGAAACTGGATTAATCTTTTTTAATCTTAGGTCTATTCTTTGTCTATTTTAATTTGGAGGTTGTGCAAAACCCTTACCTGAATATACCCATTTTTTTATGCACAACAAAACATATTGTATAACCTCCTAGTAAACATTTGAAACTACATCCATGGCTGTAAATGAGATCACTCATACTGACTTCCCAACTAACAGTAACACACAAAAGAGCCCCTGTGTTGGAGCTTTGAGTTCCAGAAAAAGCAAGAATCCTCCGACCTGAGCTCTCTTTCAGTATCTGGGTTCATTATTCTTGTTCTCTGTTTGACGTAGCCACGAGAAACACAGGACATCTGTCCATTTCCCATTCATACTCACTAATATCCCATGAATTAGAACTAGGACATTGCTGCAGTGAGACCAACTCTGTTATTCTGTAGTCGCAGTATAAAGTAGTGAAAAGCACAAAACAGGTTAACTGATAAATCCGATTACCATTGTAATCCAAACCCACCAGGAACCAGCTGAAACATTAAAGAGCTGCTTCCTCATGCAGAGACGTAATTAGTCGATGCAACAAGAAGACACAGTTTAATTTGTTGTGGGATGATGATGCATTTTAAATCTGAACACAGGGTTAAAACCTAAAAAGAAGAGACAACAAATGTGTGAATGCTTCTGGGATTTAAAGCAGGCATCAGTGCTGGATATTTAAGCTACTGTATCTGTCCCAGTTCAGTCCCACTGGGTCGGGTTGAAACCTGATCAATCAGGTCAGACTCGGTGTGGTTGTGTCTCCTGCTCTGCACAGAACGCAGGCTTTGTTTGGAGGGAGAAGGTATAATAGGAGGTGGATATACCCGGCTGCAGGCAGGAAACACGAGCCGAGTGTTGACACGGAGCTCGAGCCGGTTATCTACTGGAATTAACCTCAGTGATGGAAGTTCTTTGATGTTTTTACTAAAAAACTCTGCTGCTGTGCACATGTCAACATTACAAATCACTGATTTGTCAAGTGACAATTCAAACAAAGAAGCTAAATATTTAGAAATGCTGACTTTGAAACCTTTTGTCGTCCATTGATTACATTAGTCAGCTCAGCTCAGGGTTTTTAGTTCTCAGCATCATCACCAACAATGCTGATTTGCAGAGTGTGGACAGCTTCCTGGTACAGGAGCTACCACAGCCTATCTGTATGTATGCTACATGCTAGTGTACAGTTAGCTTGTGTTAGCTCCCGTGCTCGGAATTGTAGAAAGTTAAAGTGTTGGTGAAGAAAGTGGAACATTTAGCAGATCAAGCTGAGCCACATTAAATCTTATTCAGGAATTAGCTGATGAATCCAGCTAGAACTAAGACTCCTCAGGTAGCTACAATTGGAGCTCATGTTTGCTAAACAATCAACTGAAACCACCTGAATTTCTGTTGGACTCTTCAGTTTTATCACGTTTAAAGTGGATCTGAAAACCCACTAACTGTACTGTCAACCTCGCGCAGGTGCGTTTCCTCGAGCAGCAGAATAAGATGCTGGAGACGAAACTGGAGTTGCTGCAGGGTCAGGGAGTGACTCGCTCCAACGTGGAGCCCCTGTTTGAGGCCTACATGGCGGGCCTAAGGCGCCAGATGGACCTGGTCAATAACGACAAGACCAAACTGGACGGAGAGCTGAGGAACATGCAGAGCCTGGTGGAGGACTACAAACACAAGTAAATGATGTTGATAGCTCTGTTCAGTACTCACAGCCGGCAGCCTATTAGGTACAACTAGGTCAAACTAGAGGGTAAAAACCTCCTAAGGTTCTAGTTTAGAGAATATGTAAATGTGTAATGATGCACCGATCGCAACTCACTGGCCTTTGTCTGTCACAGGTACGAAGACGAGATAAACAAGAGAAACAACCTGGAGAATGACTTTGTTATCCTAAAGAAGGTCAGCATCCTCACACATTCACCTGTTCTTTCATTCATACACAGGTGTGGTCAGTAACTTGAACCGGTCTATTGTCTGGAACCTAGTGTCTTTCACTTTCTCTTGTGGCCTCTGTCGGTCTCTTTCCTACATTCCCACGTGTCAACATCCATAACTTTCTGGCTTCTTGGTTTAGGTTGGAAAAACATCCCGGCCTGAGCTCTATAAAATGAAAAGAGTAGTGGTGGAGAGTAAATAGTACATTTACCTAAGAAAGTAGTTTTTGAAGTAGACTAGTCTTATTTAATCTGCATTTATGGCCTCTGTTTCTGTCTGTGTGTGTCCAGGATGTAGACTCAGCCTATCTGGTGAAGGCAGATCTGGAGGATAAGGTCGGAGCTCTGACTGATGAAATCAACTTCCTGCGTAACGTCTATGAGGAGGTATAAAAAGTTTGTCATGCTCTGAAACACTGAGGCAGTGAAAGTAGAAGATATTTATACAAACAATCATGTTCCTGTGTTTCTTCATTTGCACACAGACAGTTAGTTCCCAGTGTAACGTTAAAGTCACACTTTCCTTTAGTTCATTGTTCTGTGTCCCTGATGTGACTCATTCTCAATAGAAAATCGACTACATGCATTTACTGCCTGTGGAAGTGAATAAGCAGAGAAAATCTTTCTTGTTGTTTTGTATTGTCGGGCTTCTTAGAAATCACCAGTGCTTATTGCAACATGTCTGGATATGTAAAGTTTAGATATATACTGTTCATATATATATATATATATGTTTATATTTATGTGTAAATGTGATCGAGGCCTATCTGCTGACAAAGGGGCATCTACTGAAAACTGACTTTAGGAGCGTTAATACTTCTGTAATCTGTTATTTCTGCATTACTTTATAGAGATTTGAATTAGTCTGTTTCTGTTAGTGTGAAGGTTTCAGTACACTGTGCGTCTCTGCTGCTTTCATTTATCCTGGTATTTAATTCCAGGAGCTGCGTGAGCTGCAGGCCAGCATCAAAGACACATCAGTAGTGGTGCAGATGGACAACAGTCGCAGCCTGAACATGGAGCAGATCGTAGCTGAGGTCAAAGCCCAGTACGAGGAGATTGCGGCCCGCAGCCGAGAGGAGGCAGAAGCCTGGTATAAGAACAAGGTGAGGACAAGGAACCAGGACTTGTGAACGGTCCAAAGCAGGATAAAATGGACATACTCAAGTAAAGTGCTCACATCAGTACATACAAACACTTAGATTTATATAATGGTCATAATAAACTATAACTCTCAATTTAAAGAGAGAAGCAGCTTTGCAGATAATGCTTATGTTCCTCTGTGTGTAGTTCGACCAAATGTCGGTGCAGGCCAGCCAGTTTGGAGACGAGCTGCGTATTGTGAAGGGAGAAGTGGCTGAAGTCAACCGACTGATCAGCCGACTGCAGAGTGAGATCGAGGCTGTTAAAGCTCAGGTAGGTTTTCAGCCTGCCACAGGAAAGTTTGTTTTTTTACGTCATTCAGGGCCATCATGGATTGTTTCTCGTCTCTTCCTCCACCCTCAGCGTGGTAGTCTGGAGAACCAGCTGGCTGAGGCGGAGGAGCGTGGAGAGTTGACGGTGAAAGAAGCCAAAGCTCGAACTAGAGACTTGGAGGACGCGCTGCAGAGGGCCAAACAAGACATGGCCAGACAGCTCAGAGAGTACCAGGTGAGAGGGGAGAAGGCGTTGGGTGGAAAGATCCGAAAAACAAAAAACAGACAGGACAGTGCTCAGTAATTTCATCTTCACCTGCAGGACCTGATGAACCTGAAACTGGCTCTGGACATTGAGATCGCCACCTACAGGAAGCTGCTGGAAGGAGAAGAGGACAGGTGAGAGGAGAAAAGAAGAAGAACAGGAGGTGTGATCATGTCTGCGTCTTTGATATAAAACTAACATCCATCTCCTCTCCTGCAGACTTGGACAGCAGTCCATCCTCAACATCCAGGCCGTCTCCACCTACAGTAAGTGACAAACTCCAAAGGAAGACAGCGATGGTTAAACCAAACCTTTACATTACACTGAATTATTACTGTTCCACTGTAATTAAATAGTAGAATAGTGGCCTCTGAGCAGAGCTGGTTGGTTTCTGTTGAGCTGTTTTTACACTAACAAAATTCCCTCTTTTGTTCCACTATTTGATATTTCTATTATGTTTTGAAGGTGTTATTTTTAGGTATAACACATTGGGCCTCGTGCAGGAACCAGACAGATTTGGTGGCAAACTTGGACTTAGACATACTTGTGTACAAACAGAAGTGTCACAGTAACTCTGCTGCAGAGTACCAGACAGATGCATTAGGGCAAATCAGAGCCAAACTTCATTTTTAAAGAAATTAAACTGACTCATGAATCACAGCCGTTGTATGTTCTGCACTGTTTTCACTGATTCGACTTTCTTTCTCCCTGTTTTTTTATTGTTTTTCCTTCATTTCTCTCCATCTTCCCATCTTCCTTTTCCTCCTTCTCCTGTCTGTCTCTCTTCAGGCCCTAAAAGTACTAATGGATACCACAGCAACAGCAGCTCTCCTGCCCCGAAGCTGCTGATAAAAACTACTGAGACCAGAGATAACAGCAGATACAGCTTTCACTGAGGACACATGGAAAACATTCATACTCTTACTTTATGTACATTTTACTGTGCTGAACGTGTAATTTGAAATGGAATAAATCTACACTCAGTGACCAATATTGACAAAAATCTCCACATGTCTAGAGTCAAATTGATTAATTTAACATTTGTTTAGAAAGTTACAAACTTAAGTACATTTTTTTCTTGCTTGTATTTTTTACTCCACTACATCTGACAGCTTCAGTTGCTTTGCAGATGCAGAAATAAAGTAATTGATGATGATGACGATGTATTATTGTAGATGAAGCAGTACATAAAGTGGTTGAAATCTGGATCTGCATGAGGCAAATACTGATATAAGCGTTTGTTTATTAAATAACAATTTCATTTTTAAATATATAGTTTTTTATACATTTGTAAAATTAAATTAAAATAACTTTTTTCCATTTCAAATTATATTTGTGAGTTAAATATTGAGGAAAAATGTGCATAAAGTGAAGGAGTTATGAAAGAACTAAAAATACAGGCACCAGCATTAACATGTAGATGCTTTACGCACATTACCCACAGAGGAAATTCACACATTTAGATTTTCTAACAGCTATCTCCAACTGTGTGCAGGTGCATTACTAACCCTTACTGTATTTAGAGAAACGGAAAATCAGATCATCTAAAACTAAACATGGAAAATAAAGTAAAACTCATGTTGGAAACTGTTATTTCTAATATAATTAACACTATGTTAATGGATTGGATTTGAATGTGTCTACTGTCGTATCAACCGTCGTAGTTGGACCCAGCAGCAGGGAAACCCTCCTGTAACCTGTGCTGAGATTATATGATAATCCTAATTTAGGGAATGTCCTATACTGTAAGTGGTGTGTTTGTGATTTAGAGTCAGGTAGCTATTTCAGAGTTTTGTTTGTGTAGTAAAGACTGGTTGCTCTTATTGATAATTTTTTGCAACAATCATAAATAATAAATCTTTATTTGCAGATGTGGTTTAAGTAGATCAAAGTTGTTTTTCTGCTGTTACTTCTACAAATAAAGTGAACGTGAACAAAACCTCACAGCTGTTTATACTGTTTCTGATTAGAAAGAGCTGCAGAGACAACAAACGGTAGAAAACTAGCACGTGGATTTTTAAATAAATATATATGTAGGATAAAATATGCTTCTCAGATATGTTAAGATGGATGGATACTTTAAATCAGTTTTATATAATGGTGTGTGTATTATTATCAATAATGCATTCATTACTAAAATTGTTATTACCAGTCGGAATGAAAGTAGAAAAGTAATGTTAGTTCAAGTTATGAAATAAACAATTTAATAAAAGTATTTTTTTCACTATCTGTATAAAATGGAAAACCAATACCTCACAGTAGGCTACATGTGTGCAGTACTTCAGTAAAAGTACTTATATTTACTACCACAAGAAGATACTGCATCAACATCTGTCATGTGCAAGGATGTGGCTGCCATCTAGAGATTAGTTTATAAATGTGCACGCAGACAGAAACATTAGACAAAAACTACAGTGAACGTACTGTGATGACAGCATTTCCTTTAAAACAACCCAGTTTAATTGTACCTCAACAGCTCAGTATCCAAGGTAAAGCAATAATAATTCAAGAAGAGCAATACTACATGAGAAAATGTAAGTATTTACTGTATATGTATCTGTTACTGTGACTCATTCTCAATGTCTTTTCTTAATAAATTAAAAATAATAACACAAAGGTGATGATTTTGCATGGATTTTCATGTAATGTATGTAAATGAGCTCTCAGCAAGTCGTCAGTGCATGGTCAGCGATAAATACACGTAATGATAATAATATTAATAATAATAAAATGGTTTTTCAGAAGTCTGTCCACCATGCTAACTACAGAAAATGTGTTTAACCCTCTCAATTCAACCTGTTAACCTGCACATGCAGATTTGTCCCATGAGATAAAACCTCATTGTTTTCTGCTTATTTCCACTTATATTTATTTCTAAATTCATTTGTTTCCAAATGTTTTTCTTTCTACGTGTGTTTATTTCCACATTAACGCACCTATCAAGGTGATAGTCACTCTATTTAGTTATAGTTTAAATATAGCCATGATGAATATGGCTAGAAAAATGAGCAAAGTAGCGTTTTTACCTGTTAAAAGTAGTTAAATGTGGATAAAATCATCTTTAAAGTCGACAAATGTTCAGAAAATCCTCATTTTAAGTCGCAGGAGCCGTCGAAGTCACGGACGACGGAGCGGTTGCTTAGTAACAGTTGGCCGAAGGAGCACGAGCGCTGGAGAAGGGGGCTGGGCGAACGGATTTCGCGGCCCTCGCTTCCCTCGCCCCTGATTGGCCGCTGGCGTGCGGTTTTGGCGCCAATGCGCTGCATTGTGGGGATTGTGTGCGGAAGTCCGCCGGTCGCGGGGAACGGCTGCTTGGTGTTGTTCCGATGCGGACGGAGGTGGTGTCGTGTTTTGGTGCTTTGGACCGAACTCCTGGGGGGTTTTAAAAACGTGGCTGAAACCGTAACTGGAAGTTTTCACGAATGCGGGGCGAAGAGTCGTCGGATTCCGAGTCGGGAAGGATGGAGGAGAGTTCAATCCGGAGGAGTTTGGAGACGTTGTGTCAGGAGTTGAACATGGACGAACAGACAGCGGGTGAAGCCATGGAGAACTTCACGGCCATATGGAACACGTACACCCTGGAGGTAAAGAAAGTGGCTTTAACCAGCCAGCCTGAGGTTAAACTATCATCCACACTAGAGAAAAACCAGCGGGTACCTCTCCACAGAACTCGCTAAACTTCAGCCCAGTGTGTGACACAAACACGGAGTTAAAGGGCTTCAGGCAGCCATTGTTGTTCTGATCGGATTATTATGATCTCAGATAAACGGAACACGTGTTGTTGTCATCGCTGTGTAAAAGTAGAAAGAGATCATGTGTAGTACGACAGTAATATCACACACTGTTTACTGTGATCAACACCCAAAGACACATTATTAGTTTTCATATTTCAATGACAAAAACCAGATCTGAGCAAACAATCTTTAATAAAATCATCTCAGAATAGTTGAAACAAAAACCACTTTATAACTGAAGATTTAAAGACCAAAGCTCAGAGAAACTAAACATTCACATGTCACTGACAAGTATCAAGAGTAAGCATGTTTTAGTAAGATGACATGTGAAGTGATTAGTTGATATGACAGAGGATGATCCACGTCACTGGAAACTGAGGATTGGTGTTTGTCATTTGTTGTCAGTGGTACGACACAGACAGGTCGTCAGTCCATCACAGGCTCAGTGAACCAGTTTGTTAGTCGCTACGCTACAGAAAAGTAATAATACATTGATTTAAACCACATTTTGAGTGGGAATACATATTATCCTTATCCGTCATTTGGGCAGTAAAATATTAGAAAAACCTTCACTTAGAACACAGTAGAAGCAGATTCAGTTTTTGTCCATCAGCTGTTCTATTTATTGATTTATTGTTTTTACCGACATTCATAACAAAGTTATGGGGCTTTACTTAAAAAATGAGGATCTTAATCTTTCAGTCTAACAATTACAGAACAGAAAATGGACTAAAAATATCCCACAAATAAAATAGATGTTGATTGTACAAGTGTCAAATTTAAGATGGTGTGAACATACCTGAAATAACTGAACTGTCATGATTACCTTTATGACCACGGTCTCATTTAAAAGGTAACACAAAGGTAAAAGACAGAATTCATCTAACTGATCCTCAAACCAACATTTGTTCTCCACTTGAAATAGAAATTGATTAATGATTGTTTAATCCTAAAACTATATGTAGATTGTACTTTAATCTATGAATCACAGAAATACTGTAAACGCAGTAGCTGTAGTCAGTTCTGTGTCTTATATAAATGATTAATGTTGACTTCACTGTTCCTGTCACACCTGTTAGAGAGTTTAACCCTAATTCAGGTTTGTTCTTTTCTCCTATATTAACCAACATGTTCTGACAAGACATCCTGTCTGTACTCCGCTGATGACTGACGGGCCTCTGCCCAACCCTGGGCCCATGATTACATTATCATTAACGAACACAGGCATTAAGGGAGAGAAGACAGACAAGTGGCAGCAGCCACACACTGGTTAAATGTCATTTAATTTGTCCGCCCTGTTACAGCTGCTTTGGTTCTGTGTCATTCTACTAAAGCTTGAACAGTCATAACAGCTCGTTTGTTCCTGTGGCAGCAGAATGAAATGTGTGATTTAATAAGAGCATGTTCAGGTCTTACTGCTGTTACTCAGCTGAAACCAGTAACTGATATTTTCTATGATATATTTTTTCTTTTGTTGAGTAAACGACAGTGAAACAAAATGTTGTTAAATTGAACTATACATGTAAATAATAATTTCCCCCTGTTAACGTAGATTTAGCTGTCTTGTTTCATCAGTGTTTGCTGAAGCGAACCAGTATTAGTTGAGTTTTTAAAACTTGTGTTGCTGTGTCTCCACAGGGAGAGGTGCTCCACTGGCTGGCCTGTTCTCTGTATGCAGCCTGCAGGAAGGGATCCACTCCAACAGTGGGTAAAGGGCTGATGGAGGGAAACTGTGTCTCTCTCACCAGGATCCTTCGCTACTCCAAACTCAGGTGAGTTAATGTGAAATAAGATATAATCTGGAATACGGCACAATATTAACCTAAGAGAGCTGTTACATGGCAGTAATAAATAATAGAAACAGCTGATTTCTGGGGTTTGTTTAGCTCAGAAAAACAAATTTACTGTTTATAGCTGCTTCTTTTTTATTGTTCTCTAAAAAAAAAAGCCATTTTAGATCCATCTGCATCATGTGTTAAATGTGGAATTTGCACAGAACAGCACAGATCCTGATGTGCATCGCTGCTACATCCGTTCTGTCAGAGTGCATCTTCTCAGCAGCAGGAACACCAGCTCCTCAGAGAACAACCCTCACATGAAACCACACATTCATGTGGTGCACAGAATGAGCATCCACAGCACTTTGAATTACACGTTCACTCCTTCAGAAATGTTCCAGCTTCATGTTTTCAGTGACAAAGCAAAAACCGTTCCCTTATGAGGGACAACAGGAACATCTGGTTGAATTACTGGCTTTATTTTATCTGCAGAAATGTTTCTGTTCATTCTGTGAACATATTCTTTGAGCTAGTGTCAGTCTAGCAGTTATTTCAAATTAACAGTCAATGCAGGGTGAGATTGTAGCAGCTGGGATTAGTTAAGTTTTTTTAATTTTGAAATCACTGTGTCTCCAGGTCTGTGGTGTTAAAACATTGTGATTTAACCAAATATTTATCTTCTCCTACACATTTGATCTTGTTCATATTGAACTATTTTACTCCCACAAATCTGTCTTTGTTAGGCTTTGAAGGCTTTTCTTTGTGTCTGTATTCTGTTCCTAACACTCCTCCTCCGGTCCTCACAGTCTGATCCAGTTCTTCTCTAAGATGAGAAAGTGGGTCGACATGTCCAACCTGCCTCAGGACTTCAGGCTGCGCATGGAGCGGCTGGAGCGAAACTTCGAGGTTTCCACAGTGATCTTCCGCAAGTTTGAGCCCATCTTCATGGACATGTTTCAGAATCCACAGGGAGGCGAGCCGCCGCGGCAGCCGCGCAGCAGGAAGCACAGGCACGACACACACACACACACACACATTTATACCAATGTTACCACTAACTTTATTAATTAATTTATTCTTATTGTCAGATTCAGTGTTTGTCTTTGTTTAGTTTGTATGACCACACACACGCTGCCAGCCCTAAAGCTGGAAACACAAGCAGAGATTTTATTCTCTTTGTCGCATTTAGTCAGTTTTTCTGCGTTGGTGCTGCTAATGGAAAGAAAAACACACCCAGGCCGGTCTAACTGAATGTTCTCTGTTTGGCTCTACAGGCGCCTGCCCTGTCACATCAGCGATTTGTTCAAGTTCTGCTGGACCCTGTTTGTCTACACCAAAGGTACAAAGAAACTGAAGCTAACGGAGCAGCTGGAAGCTCAAGTACAGATAAAGCTTTTAAAACGTGTCAACTGTAGTGAGGTGTCTGTAGATCTTTGCAGTTCAACTGCACATATCTGTGAACATTATTTATGACTCTTCAGCCATGAGGACTAAAATACTACTTGCATTAATTATTGCATTAAAACAGGCATCAAATGCTGATTGGTTTATAGGACTCAACATTTGTAGATCTTATCATACTAATGATGGGGAACTTAACAGTACCTACGCTCTGTATGGTTCCTGAACGCCTCCACACCACATGCTGAAACACTGCTTATCTTATGCTGCCTGTTTGCACACAGAGTCAATTTACAGACGTCTAACTTGCATTAAACTTAAGCTTCTTGAGAATGGTGACCGTTCTCTGGTAGAGCCCAGCTGCTCCCGACTCCTTTTCTGCTTGTGTCACTGTTTGTCCAAAGAGCCCAAAGAGTCTCCTTTCAATTTGTTGTTGGGTTAGAAGACAGATTAAGTTTGGGTAGTACTGTACACTGACTGACCGTGAACTCCTCTGCGCTTGTGAAGGTAACTTCCGTATGATCGGTGATGACCTGGTGAACTCGTACCACCTGCTGCTCTGCTGTCTGGACCTGGTGTTTGGCAACGCTCTGCTGTGTGCCAACAGGAAGGACCTCATCAACCCAGCGTTTAGAGGTGTGTGTGTGTGTGTGTGTGTGTAAAAGCCAAATGGTTCTATTACTTCAGTAATATACAATATTGTATTACTGCAGTTTTTTGCTGTATTTTTTACCACAGACAGCCGGCAGTGTTTTTGTGGCTGTGTATGTGCAGAGTGATCTCAACAAATTAAATATCATTAAAAAGAACGGACAAACCAAATCCTGGCTCTAAAGAGGATATTTGACCCTGAGGCAGGAGCTTGAAGTGATGCTATCACACATCTTGGAGAATATAGAGTAAAAATTTACCTCATCATTGGACGTGATTGCTGCTTGATGCAGTTGTCGACGACTTTATGGCACCTGACAGCCTCCACAAACTCTTTACTATTGGAAAGAGTGAGTCGGGGCATTTTGATAACAATCTGCCACCTCACCACTAGATGTCACTAAAGTAAACGTACTTCACATCTCTACTCTGAGACACTTTGGTTAAATTCTGGTCCTGATCAGCAATCAAACAACAACAAAGCTTATTATTAGAGAGACGGGGAGACTGTTTGTAAGACAGCAGAAGAATGAAATAAGAATTCCTCTTTAAACACGTGTACACACTGCTTGTGTACTGACATATACGCTTACTGTGTGTGTGTGTTGTGTGTAGGTCTTCCTGCTGTGTACCACGCTGATGGTCACATTTCACCTGATGAGCCTCCTCCATGTGTGTTGGAGAGGCTGTGTGAGTTCCATGATGGGCTGGTGGTGGAGGCTAAAGGCATCAAACAGCATTACTTCAAACCCTACATACAGAAACTGTTCCAGAGACAGGTACACTCACAGTCACACATCCGTGGTTTATCTCCTGATGTTTAGTTTCTTCTTTTTAATTATCTCCTTTTTTCCCCATTCAGATTCTGAAAGGCCATGAGGAGCACTTGACAGAAATGTTAGATCCTCAGAACTTCATTGATAACAAGTAAGCTGATCACAAATGGAAAAACAAATCTTCCAAAATACATTCTGTGCTTTGACTGCCCTTCATTAACTCTGAGTGTTCCCTACAGTAAAGCCATAAACAGGGAGTATGAGGAGTATGTGCTGACAGTGGGAGACTTTGATGAACGAGTGTTTCTGGGAGCAGATGCCGATGAGGAAATTGGGACTCCGAGGAAGATCGTTCAAGAACCTTCTGCCGGTCAGACGAGTGCTCAGAACCAGCTGCAGCAACATGTAGAGAAGGTACACACAGGTTTAGCAGCGTGGGAGGAAGGAAAACTAAACACCCCCTCACAGAAACATGTGTAGTAGTATGAATCTGTCTTTCTGCAGTCTGGCTCTCTGGCTCCCTCCACCCCACTGACGGGACGAGTGTACCTGAAGGAGAAGGACCTGCTCGTCACTCCTGTGTCCTCGGCGACACAGAGCGTCAGCCGGCTGCAGACCATGGTGACCAGGCTGCGGGCAGCCCCCAGCGACCAGCTGATGCAGATTTTCAAGTCAGTTCCCTTTTGGTTTCTCCTCCTTTGTCTCATTTAGTTACACTGGTAAATGTCCTTTTTCCTCAAGTGAGAACGCATCTGACACAAACAAACCTCTGTTGTTTGTCTTTAAACACAGGTTTTATTTTATTTTCCTACATTTAGGATCTTGTTTTTAAGTGTCTTTTACACCATGAGCCTACTGAAATTATATTTTGGTCTTAACAGATGGAGCACAAGATTAGTGAAGTACATTATTCGTACTTTCAGCTTGGCAAAGAGATTTTAGGTTATGGTCTCACATCCTATTACTCTATTTTGGTCGGCTGCCTGCAGCATGAGCAGCTTGTGACTTCTCTGATTATTTTGGGGTTTGTGCTTTTTGTACCAACACTGTGTTCTGTACTGTTATTAAAGGTCGTGTTCCAGAGATCCCACAGAGTCCGTACTGGCCAGAGTAAAGACACTGGGACAAACTTTCAAAGAACATTACACCAAGGACTCAGTGGACACACCTGGCTCTCATATAGGTGAGTAATAAATTCATATACGATGTAAAACCTGAGATTAACACAAACTAAACTCATTTAGAAATTTTTGTGTCAGATTTTGCAGAGAACCGTCTGAAGCTGGCTGAGGTTCTCTACTACAAGGTCCTAGAGAACGTCATGGTTCAGGAGACCAAACGGCTGCAGGGCAAAGACATGAGTGTAAGAAGCAGACACAGTGTGCTTCATGTGAAGTAAACATTGTGTTTAATTTCCTATGTACTAAATGTGTTTGTGTTGTTAGGTGTTGCTGGAGCAGGATATCTTCCACTGTTCCCTGATGGCCTGCTGTCTGGAGGTGGTGTTGTTCTCCTACAGCTCCCAGAGGACTTTCCCCTGGATCATCAACGTCTTCAAACTGACCCCTTTCTACTTCTTTAAGGTGACACACTCTCAAAAACACACATTTAAAACATTAAACGCTAACAGCCAGTAAGGAGTCTGTCATTGCTGAAGTTATTTCACCTATTTGCAGAAACACAGGAAACTGTGTTTCAAGGTTGGAGCAGCGTTTCCTGTAGATTGAGAAATTTGCTGTCAGGGTGCATATTATTATCTATTTTTGCCCAGATTCCCTCAATTTGTCTTTAGTTTAACATCATCTGTGAATTTTGCCTGTTCAAAAAAACATTATCAGATCCAGTTTTATCAGAAATTACACTTCTTAAACTATTAGCTTAATGAAATGCGAGTCTGATTGTTGAGTAATGTTTTCAGGCTGTACGTGAATGATGAATGTGACTGTTGTTGTGTGCAGGTGATCGAGGTGTTTATCCGCTCAGAGGAAGGTCTCTCCAGAGACATGGTGAAACATCTGAACCTGATCGAGGAGCAGGTCCTGGAGAGCAGAGCGTGGACTGCAGACTCTGCCATGTGGAGCGCCCTGCAGGCTGCTGGGAACAAAGTCCCCACAGTGGAGGAGGTCAGCAGGACACACACAAACACACATATGAACAAATTCTAATGAGAGACGCTCAGTTTTCTCTGGAAAAGGAGGAACAAGAGTCAGATCTGCTTTTAAAAGTGAAAACATTTAGTTTCACACAGTTACTAAACAAATCTAAATTTACTTCTGTCTTCTTTTCTTCCTCCCCTCATGTTTTTACACATCTCTTCTCTTTCTGCAGGTGAATTTTTCCTCCTGTCTCGACACAGGTTCTGGTTCAGGGTCCTCTAGTGGTCCGTCACATCTACCATTGGTCGCCCTCTCCCCCATCATTCACCCTCGCATCAGAGAGTTCAGATCAGGTCTCGGCAGTGCTCGCAAAGGTGGGTGTTAAAGTGGATCAGTGTGTTTAGGTTTCTATTTTTTGAATGGCCGTTACATTTGTTCGTTTGTATTTCCCCCCCCAGAGGTGCCTCCTTCTCCGCTGTCGGTCCACGACAGGTACAGCTCCCCAGCTGCTGGCAGCGCTAAACGGCGTCTCTTCGGGGACGACCCCCCAGGCCAGACTTCAGGACTGAGTTCTAGTATGAGTCCAGTGTCGTCTCCAGCCAAGCGGCTGACGTTTGGCTCGTGCAGCACCCTGAAGATCGGAGGCCAGAGTACACACACAACCGTCCTGAGTGTGCCGCTGCAAGGTGAATGACGGATCATCATATCAGAATTTGGATGAATTAAGACACAGAAATACATGTTAAAGAAGAAACGCGTATCATTCCAGAGAGATATCATTCTTAACAATGACATCAGTTAGTTTTCTATTCTAATGCTGCAGATTCAAATATAACTCCCAGACAAACAGATTAAACCCAAACAGGTTTGGATGTTTTGCCAACTGTGCGTCTCTGGATCTGTGAATATCTGCAGGTGTGAGTAACGACCGGACTATCACACTGATCCCAGTTCAGCCGTATGACTCCTCCGGTGCAGTCAGTGCTCAGTTCCTGCTGACCGCCTCTCCGAGCCGCCCCGCCCCCACTGCACCCACCACCTCCGACAGCCAGACAGGAAACGGCCGTCCGCGACGCACCGGATCACTTGCTCTGTTCTTCAGAAAGGTACGAGCTGCTAGAACAGCGATCACAAACAGAAACATGTCATCAATCATATTGCATCTCGTAATTATGAGATCGGGGTTTGTAATCATGTGCTTATCATCTCGTACTTAATAAAATACTGTAATGGAACTGGAATTAGAGCTGACAGTCATCACGTTTTAAGACGTGACATCACAGTAGTGAAACTGTATGTTAATGAGGGAGGATTTTGTTTCCGTCTTCTGATCAGCTTGTCGTCTCCCTCTCTGTGTTTTCAGGTGTACCACCTGGCCAGTGTACGTCTGAGGGACTTGTGTGCGAGATTGGACATCTCCTCTGAGCTGCGAGGGAAAATCTGGACGTGTTTTGAACACTGTCTGGTTCAGTGTACAGATCTGATGAAGGACAGACACCTCGACCAGCTGCTGCTCTGCAGCATTTACATTATATCAAAAGTGAGAAAACTAAACTTATTCAGCAAATATATCATTTAATTAAGAAATCTGGCTTCTGCTGTTTTAAAACGTGCAAGAAGCTGCAATGTTGTCTCAGTGTTGGCAGCTTAACAAGGTTTTTAATTTCTAGATCAAAATAGTTTTCTTTGGAGGAAAACGTGTTCCTGGCAGCTGCCCTGAACCATTTTTGTCTCATGTTCCCTCTCTTGTTATAAATAACCTCGTAAAGACCTTAGTACTGGTATTTTTATGCACCTAGGAATACATGTAACGGTTACCTGTGTGTGATTCCTTCTTTGTAGATCACCAAAGAGACTCACAGCTTCCAGGACATAATGAAGTGTTATCGCAATCAACCACAGGCCAGCAGCCACGTAAGACGCACACGCTGCAACACACGGGTGACACTTTGAATGCCATGATACATAAAACACGGTACATTACAAACATCATGGAACAAGCAGTTCAACCATTACATGTATGTATGTACTTTTAGATACAAACACTAGTACTGAAACTTACTAAATAGTGCTTTTAAAACATTTTTAGAAATTAAACATTACATTTTAAGCATATGCTAAAAAAAAATAAAACAAATATTGATGTGTGATGCTCAAAACCTTAGAATGATGATTAAATAATGTTTGTTTTAGTTGTGACCATTTTGCTGAGACTTTCTTAATAATATGTTGAACTTGTCAAGTAGTGTGATCATGTTCTTACGGTCCTGGAAGAACGTTCCACCAATTCTAGATGAAATGTATCATATCGATAATGTGACTTTAACTTTAAGTTAATGACTCTTTGGTTTGGCTACAACAACAACACTGCTGATAAAAGCAACCGTCAACACTTAAAATAGAGCATTTAGTGAGTTTGTGAAATCTTATTTTGTGTTTTGTAGGTGTACCGCAGCGTTTTACTGCGTCACACTCCCAGAGAACCGGTGGCTGATGAGAACATGGAGGTTGATCCTGTTTCAGGCGGCGAATGTAAGACCACAGACGCAAACGCTTCTTAGACACTGAACTTTGCTGTTCGTCTTTCAACCGCTCTCCGAACCACACGTGGCCTGTATTATAATATTGAAATTAGATTATAGATTATAGAACACTCACCGAGTCATGTGTGTCTTCAGCTGCAGAGAAAACCAATCTGCTCTCAGGAGACACAAACTCGGACCAATCGGTGGAGGAGGAGCGCGGTGACCTCATCCAGTTTTACAACACCATCTTCGTCCTGAGGATGAAGAGCTTCGCACTGCGATACGCCACACATGATAACCGGGTACGACACAGAGCAGGAAATAAAATAAAAGCATTTAGACTGAATGAACAGAAACGTGTTCTGACTCTGTGTGATCTGACTCTGTGTGTGTTCTGACTCTGTGTGTGTTCTGACTCTGTGTGTGTTCTGACTCTGTGTGTGTTCTGACTCTGTGTGTGATCTGACTCTGTGTGTGTTCTGACTCTGTGTGTGTTCTGACTCTGTGTGTGATCTGACTCTGTGTGTGATCTGACTCTGTGTGTGTTCTGACTCTGTGTGATCTGTTTGTGTTCTGACTCTGTGTGATCTGACTCTACTCTGTGTGTGTTCTGACTCTGTGTGTGTTCTGACTCTGTGTGTGTTCTGACTCTGTGTGTTCTGACTCTGTGTGTTCTGACTCTGTGTGTTCTGACTCTGTGTGTTCTGACTCTGTGTGTGTTCTGACTCTGTGTGTGTTCTGACTCTGTGTGTGTTCTGACTCTGTGTGTGTTCTGACTCTGTGTGTGTTCTGACTCTGTGTGTGTTCTGACTCTGTGTGTTCTGACTCTGTGTGTTCTGACTCTGTGTGTGTTCTGACTCTGTGTGTTCTGACTCTGTGTGTTCTGACTCTGTGTGTGTTCTGACTCTGTGTGTTCTGACTCTGTGTGTGTTCTGACTCTGTGTGTTCTGACTCTGTGTGTGTTCTGACTCTGTGTGTTCTGACTCTGTGTGTTCTGACTCTGTGTGTTCTGACTCTGTGTGTTCTGACTCTTTGTGATCTGTTTGTGTTCTGACTCTTTGTGATCTGACTCTTTGTGATCTGTTTGTGTTTTGACTCTCTGTGTGTTCTGACTCTTTGTGATCTGTTTGTGTTCTGACTCTTTGTGATCTGACTCTGTGTGTTCTGACTCTTTATGATCTGACTCTTTGTGATCCTCCAGGCCGACGCTCCTCCTCTCTCCCCGTTCCCGTCGGTTCGGGCTCAGCCTCTCTCTCCTCGTCGGATCTCTCAGAGACATTCACTGTACGTCTCCCCTCACAAGAACTCCACAGGCTGCCTGACGCCAAACTCCTACACCTACAGGATCAACAGCAGCCCGTCCAAGGCAAGAACACACAGACAGGGCGGGGGGGGGGTTCTGCAAGCTGCTCTATTTATACCTTAACTGTGTTTTATTCTCAGCGGTCGGTCTCTGTCTGCTTTAAGTTTGTGAATCCTTAAGAATGTTTTGTATAAATGTGAGTTAAGTTACAAAAGACTTTCGTTTTGGACTCCCAAAGCCATTGTTGCCCTCCCCAGTAGTGGCAGACCAACAAAAACCACATTAGGTGTAGGTAACGTCCCTCTTTCTGTTGCTTACTCACCGTCTCCTCATCTTTCCTGCTCCCTCCAGGAGTTATCAGACATCAACCGGATGATCAGACAAGGCTGTGTGAGCAGGAAACGGGCCTTCACCATGGAGGGGGATGTGCTGATGTCCTCTGCGTGTGACTCCCCCAGCAAGAGAGCGTGTCCAGAGAATGGCAACAGTCCAGATGTGCTGCTCAAGCGTCTCCAGGACGTTGTGTCCGAACGGCAGAGTCACTGAAGAAAACAAGTAATCAAGTAAATCATTACACAAAACTTGTGTAAGTAATATTTCAGGAAACTTCTCTGAGTAATGACTTACACGAAGCAGCGTGTAGTCAGACGCTCATATCAACACAGAATCTGTTTTTTCTTGTCGTTGAAAGTGGCCATTACCAAAAATGCTCTAAAGTTTCATTCCAGTCTACAGTAATAATAGTTCAATGACTGTGGTGCTGGAAGTCCGGTTTCTGCTGGTGATGTTAATTCAACTGCATGTTAAGTACCGAGGTTGTGGTGTTACACTGCACTACATTATTTTAAAACGTGTTTCTAATATTTTGACCCTTTGCATTTTTAAATGTGATAAAACTTTAGAAGAACCTTTCACTATAATGGAGTCCAGCTCTGAACCCCTCTCCAAATAAAAACTACAGTTGAATTTGAAACATTATGAGCTTCATGAAGATGTTATGATCGAGTATTAGATCATAACCTATGATGATGTTAAACCCAACAAAGTGCTTCAAGGATTTGAACAACTAAACGTGTTAATAAAAGGTTCTTTTGTCAGAATATGATAAATCAAGCTCTATTGTACATACAGTCGTGTTCTGCTACACTATTTGCAGAAGTCTTTTTTTGTGGAAACATTTTGCTGAGAGGAAAATTTAATTCTTTCTCACGTTTCTGTTTCTTTTAATTTTTGCTTTTTGTCATTTTGAACAATTCAGTGTTGGATAATGTTGTAATAATGCTAACAAGAGTGCTTCAGAAGCAGCATTTGTTCCTGTGTGTGTAGTATCTACACTTCATTTTACTGAATTTAACATTTTATTGAGTGTTTGTTCATACAACAGTACTGCTGTTAGAAATCTTTGTAACTTTAAACAATCTGCTGTTTTGTTCATACCTAGTTTGCTAAAAGCACGCTAGAAGGAGTGGATAAACTAACCGCTTGTTGTAAAATACAAATTAAAACTGGCAAATTTGCCTTTAAAATGCTTAAAGTACAATAATGAATGGGAGTGTGTAAACAGAACACAGCTTTGTGTTGTTCTGAGGTTTTTCACACAGGTTTTGTACAATAAAACTAACTTTGAGCACATCGGCTTTATTTTTATTTTTTTTTAATTTAACATCTTTAACATCCTACGTAGGCACTGGTGCCACATACTTTAATTACACAAGCTAGTTAATCTACCTACAAACCTAGTTCACATGTACAGTATTGTAGGAAACTAAGGTTTGGTAGTTATACTAGTTGTAGTTTCCAGTTGAGCCAGTGCACCTTTCAAACACGAGTCTCAAGAGCAGATACTGGACCTGGTATTAGATCGGTTGAGTTCACACGTACATGCAGCATATACTATATCCCAGACTTAGTTTTAGAAATTATTGTATTTTAGCATTCAGACTGTTTTACATGAAGTCCAAATGAAACGATGTTACACATGCAGAGATTCTCCAGGAGAACTCTAACTAAATCTAAAATCAGGATTATCTCACTTCTCGATGACAGAAATCTGATTCCTCGTCTTTATTTCTCATTAACAAATCAGCTACTGAAAAAAATAAGACTGTAAAGAGGTTGTTGAAGTGCATGTCAACGCTAAACCCAGCAGCAGCTACCTGTGAATGACACACAGCATCACATGGTACATCTCACCATAACAACCAACATGCTCAACACAAACTACGATATGTCACCTTCCTTCACAAGCTGCCACAGTGCTAACTGGTCACCACCATCCACCTCTATGTCAAGCTATACACCATGATGTCGCCACCAGGAGCGTTCTGCTAACTCCTTCTTAGCCACTAAGCCTGAGTCAAACAACAAGGACTACGACTGCTTTACAAACACATCCTGAACTGTGCTGCTCACAGGAGAAGGTGAACGCCTCCTGCTGTGGAGTCAGAGAAGGGATGGGATGGGGGCTTGTCATACATAATGCATTATGTTGTTCTTAAAGCAGCTTATTAACAGGTTACCACAGCAGCCTCATCAGTTTCCATTCCTATCCTTTAATTCTCAGTGAGTTCATGTCTCTGTTGACGTCTTATTTATTTTAAATTATTATTATTTTTATTTATTAGTCTGATCTTACATCACTACGTTAAATAACATTGAGAAAGTTTAGCTTTAAACTAATTTGTCATAAAACATAATAATATAATCCATCTGTACTGAGGTACTGTCAATGTGTTTACTTCTCTTTTACCAGTTTAGTACTTTAGTGAGTACACACAGGTACCGTGCACTACTATTGTTTCTCTACCTGCTAGTTACCATGACGATACACCTCTTTCACTGGGTAAAAGTAAATTCTCCCTCTGAGATGAGTCACTGAGCACATGAGCAATACAAAACAACATGTGGAGGTGCAAAGTGATGAATAACAAAGACAATTACAGACTTCACAGGAGCTTCATTCTGGTGCATTAAGCGTCCTAGAAACCTGATGGATCCCAGCGTGGGGTCCGGTAAATCCAGATCAAGGTCACAGAGTAAAATAAGCGATACCTCAACTTTATTCCATCTGAAGAACGTTGAGTTGGATCATAGCAGTGAAACTATCCCATCATAAATCACATTATTCTTGGTAGAAAATCCAACCGACAGTGATAAAAAATTATAATTTAAAGCACAAAACATCTAAAAATGGACTTTATGACTGTAAATGTGCAGAAAATTACTACAATAAGATGCAAACACCAACAGAGAGACCAACTAAGAATAACCAAGGTAAAAGAAAACCACAAAGATCCTCAAACAGCCACTGTTTGAACATGTAGACTGTAAATACACAAAAAAAGGGATGAAAAAACTTAAAGAGACTGAAATTACAACAAATCTTAGCCAACAGCAAAAGACTCAAAACTACAAAGATATAGAAAACAACAACAGACAAAATGACTATAAAGTCCCAAACCGACTTTAGAGACTCGTGACTACAAAGAGGTAAAACGATCACAAAGACACAAAATAACCACAGAGACTTTTTACGAATCAATTTCCTGTAAAATATAAAACTAAAGAGACAAAATGATTGGTCAGTACAACATCCTTTCTCCTGTTAAACTGACTACAACAACAGTCTGATCTAAAAGAGTCTTTAGTCCACCTCTAACGAGTGGCTTCTCAGTGCAGTGACTGATTCACCTCACGTCTCCACAAGGTGAGCGCTGATAATCAGCTTGAGGCTGGAAAACGATCAGTCACCATGTCACGTTTTATTTTTAGATAGTCGTAGATTTTCTAAACATGAGTTGATCTAGTGTTGTTGAACTGGTTCAGGTCTCTCTCCAATCAACAGTCCGTCTGTTTTCTGCAGCGTCTTATTCTAAAAGGAAACTTTCTCTGAGCTCACATTAAAAATTGAAGACGTGCATTATTTGTGGAAGCTGACCCCAGTCTAATAAGCACATTAAAGTAGTAAGAGTTTCAGTAAGAGACATCTTTAGCTACAGTAAACCCCCCCCCCCCCCCCCCATTACATCTATACAGTCTAATAGTGAATCTGTTTATTTGACATTTGCAATATTTGAGACTCCAGAAATCTACATATCAGTTTACGATTTCTCTTCATGGAGCTGTGAATCAGAGCTTTTACTCCTCACATCACGTCACTTTCTTTCTGTTGTAGACTATTCAACATTTTAACAGACAAACTGCTGTTTAAACTTAAAACTCATCAATGTTCAGCTGAGGATGAAACATCTGTGAATATGTTGGAGAGTCGGACGTTAATTCATGTGGAAACATTTTGAATGATAAAAAATTCATCTTTCAAATCTCGGCATGAGGAGACTGATGTTTATTCTAATGTGATATTTCACTATTTCTCTGTGATCATAGGGTTTTACTTCAATTTAAATTCACAACCGATGCTCGTTTCCACTATTTCACAGCAGTTTGAATCAGGTGAAAGTGGAAAAACTCAGCTGACGTTTCTTTACTTAATACAAAACGCTGCCAAACTTTACTAATTTAAAGTTGTTTAAACAGTTAAGTCTATTTTAATAAAAATATCCTTGAATTTAATTGCTAAAGAAGCTTCTAGTAAAAATCAGAAGAACCCACGATTAACTTGTGAAATAACACAATTTAAGAAATAAAAGACATTAAAAAAATCTGACTTTGTTGACTGAACATTTATAAATCATATAGAAAAAGCTGAAACCTGCAGTCAGCAGAGGACAAAACTAAACTCAAACAGTCAAAATAATCTGCTGAATCAAAAATTAAAACCCACTAATAAATGGAATTAAATTAATGTCTGGTTATGTTTGAGATGTTTTAAAGCCGTTTTAGTTTGACCGTGGGGTGGATTCAGGAACTATTTTGACCAAACCTTGAGTGTGTCTGGGGACATAATGAAACACAGAAGGGGTCAACCCCCACTGTTGGCCCCGGGGCCCCTCAGGAGGGGACTCCAGCCCTGAAAGCCTCACATGATGCAGCTCGGTCCATCTGTGTCACCACCAGCAGAGGAACCACGGGCTGCTTCTGCGCATGGTCAGTGTCACCCCGCTCCTCTCTCCCCCCTCACATCCTCCAGCAGCATCCAGCCTCCTCCTCTCCAGGAGCGATGCCCACAGCCGCCTGAATCCCGCCCGGTCGCGGCACCAGCTCCAGGTAAGAGCCGCTGTCAGTCCGACACTTTCACCGACACGTCCGTTCATCGATCCGCCGGCAGATGATCGATGCTTTCAGGCGGCGTTTCTTCGGATTCAGCGCGGGGTGGATGCTGCCTGTGTGCTGCCTGGATGCTGAATCTATCCCCGGTGTTTCCCTGCGGACACATCGACACTTGTGTCGCTGGGTTACGTAATTTTCCTGTGAACCAGCTCATCGGACGCTCGCTGCTCCACTATCCGGAGCTATCAGCACTCCGGTCTGGATAATGAATAACGCGTCAGCCGCTGTGGTTCTTATCAGTCCGGTTCATCCTGATAGCATCTCTCCAACACACACACACACACACGCACACACACAGCAGCGGGGTGTATGGTCCAGGTTCGGGCACTGTGGCGCATCACAAGGTCACAGTGATGGACACTGTGCCCATCAGAGGGTGAAGTGACACTTTGCCCGAGGACACAGGGACCTGGAGGATGATCCACGGTAACTGTGTCAGTGGGCTACTTCAGCCTGGAGCTCCCCGGAGATTAACCAGCTGCAGGAAACCCTGAAGAGAAATGTGAATATTAAAGAAAAAAAGAGAAACTGCAGCTGATGGGGAATTTGAGAAAGGCTAATGTGTCAGGAGCATCGATTAGAGGCTTGTAAAGTAGATAACGGCTCATTCTGTGGTTCTGATTATAACAGCAGGGTGAGAAGCGAAGGAGGCGGCTGCATGAATGAGGTTCACACCCAGGACGGAGACGTTCACAGGCAGGGTGTGAAACAAAGTGCAGAGCAGCATGAGCTGATGGAGTCCTGATATCACGTTTGTTCCCTGAATATATTTCATTTTTAATACCTGCACTTTAACCTCTAATAAGGTGTGTGTGTGTGTGTGTTACCCCCAGGGTAAATATGTGTTGCAGGGCTCCCGTCTACCTTCACTGAACATGGTTTCATGCATCATTCATGCAGTTTCATTTGCACATCATGTTTTAAGTGGATTCAGGCTGTGACACGATCAAACCTGTACGATTCTGACATCATCAGCCTTTTTACACCAAACTTTAAAAACGTGCTGCAGTGTTCATTTCACCACTGTATCAGCGGTGTGACCTTTAATGTGACGTCCAGTGTGACATTTGAACATGCATCACTTTGACAGTAACGGTGTCAGAACTGTGACTCGCTCCGAGTTTCCCCCTATTAAAGAAATGATTTGGACTCAAAGCTGATGTGTGTCAGTTATAACATCAGTTTCCTGCACCGTCAGTTTCCCTTATCCAACCGCTTGAGTCTCCTTGTTTCTCTATCGAAGGGCCTGATCACTCTGAAACTGAATGTAACTGTAATCACGTTACGTTCCCGTTGTACTTAATGTGTGACAGGAGTCCGAATCATGTCGCTGTTTCTCCTCCAGTGAACGTGGGAGAGACTCCTGGAGAAACAACCCAGGTGACTCAATGAAACGTCACAACAAGTCCAAGGAAGATGTCAGCGTCGGTCTTTAGCATGAGGAGGGTCTGGACAGGGTTTAGACAGAATCATTCATTAACCTCAGCACGAACACATTGAACTAACAGCAGCTCTCGTTAACGTCACGTTATAGAACTTAGACTGTGTGCCGTCACTCCAGGAGCAAACATCTGGATTTAAAGCCGACCTCTTTGGATTTGCAGCCTCATCCGTAAATAACCTCCACCTGACCACGTTCATGTCTGTGTAGACACAGAAACAAACACAGAGGGCTGAACTGATTAGTTAACGAACCAATTAGACGATTGACAGAAACAGTTCGTTATCTTTACTGAAACAGAGATTTTGAAACATGTTTGTAAAATAAAGCTGAAAAATTTGATCAGTAGTCAAACTGATAATTGATGTTTACCCTCCACTAAAATCTCTACAACTACAATAAACTAAAACCAAAGGAACTGAGTTAATGAGATAAATGAAAACAAAGAGAATTATACTCAATCACAAATATGACAAGTGACACGTTCCATCTTCTCAAATGTGAATACTGATTGTTTTCTGTTTTCTAGTGTAAAACTTTTCAGACTGGTTGAATAACACAAAACCTTTCAGGATCTGATTTACTCTCCTTTGTGTTCAACAGAAAGAAGAAGCGACAATAACAGTGATGAGAAAATGGAAATAAATAACTACCAAGGTGAGGCGCCTGTGATTTACTGTATATGAACTGTCAGTGATGTTGATTCACAACCTGCTGGTCCTGTAGTTAAACCCTCTGTCATGCAGCAGACGTCGCTGGTTTCAAGCTATTTAAGACTTTATTGATGTGGTCTCATGAATCCTCAGGGACAGAAGACAAACAGATTTTTATGACTTATTTACTACTAGTAAATTTAAGATAAGATACTGGATAAGATGGAAATTAAGACTATTAATCAAATGGGCCATTTTGCATGGTAGCACTATAACAAGTAGCTAATGTAGCAATAAAACGCACTTAAGAGATTCAAATGTAAAGCTCATCATGTAACATAACTTCATTCAGGGTTAAGGGCTACTACTACACACACTCCATAATGAGATAAACAGACTACAAACAGATTCTAAATGGCCAAAAACAGAAGCTCAAAGACACAAAATCAAACAAAAAAGAGAGACGACAAAAATCATGGTATGAACTGAACCATGGATTTAGAGAATTATTACAGGCGTACCCGAAGGAGATGCACAATGGCCACAAAGGCAAATTAAATGAAAAGAAAGACTAAATGATAACAACAAGGTGCAAAAACACGAAGAAGAGATGTAAAATGACTACAAAGAGGGACAAAATGACCTGAACTGATGCTGCATCACTACAACAACCCACACAGCTGTTTAGATAGCTGACAAATTACACACATACATTATTAGAATACTACCACTAATTGATTAATATGTGAAAAGAAATGATAACAGCTTTAAATTGTGTAGTTTATAACAGGGCTTATTTAATTCTGATAAAATATTGAACTGTGAAAGAACTACTGCAGCGTAACATTTGTGTAAGGACTTAAATTACAATATTTACATTTTTTAAATGTAGTTAAATAGAAGTATAAAGTATCATAAAAGAGAAGTACAAAGCACTCCACCACTATAAAAGACATAAAATATAATAGTAACAGTGACAACAACTTTATGTATTTCCTACTTTTAAATGCTGTTAGTCACCTCACTAATAAAAACTACTGGACACAGATGAAATATAAGGCTTCATGTCACTAATGTGTAGATTTAATCCATAAATATTTAAGCATGATACCATAAATATGACAAAGTATTGATCATCACAGACACTGTGTCTCTAGAGGAATATTATTTGAAGCTGTTCTTAGTTCTAAGTGTATTTTGTCCCTTCAGTCATTATTTTTCTGTCTTTAGTGAGGACCATGCCGAGCGGAGATGCTGTGGAGACATGAGCACATCGATCCCATAGATGGAGTCCTCTTTCAACGCCGTAGAGCTCCGAGAGCTGCGGGGCGGAGGAGCCCGGCGAGGTGCGCCTACCACGCCGACCTCGTCGCCCTGGACAGCGGCCACGGTGAGCGGCGCCACCCGGGGATTCGACAACGCCTCCTACCAGCAGGACGAGGAGCAAACCCACGGACAGCAGCAGCAGGGGGCGGCTGTGTCCTCAGGCAATAACAAGGCAGGTTAATGTAGAGCTGTAGTGTAGAAACACCAAGCTCACCGCTATCTATATTAAATATTATTATATTATTACATGTTGGTTGTAAATCAAAATACACATTATGGCGCACCGATTACTCTGATTGGAAACAGTCCAATCGATCTAGTTAAATTGCTTGATTTACAACATTTAAGAACATTTTTATCCGGATTGTTAGAAGAACATGTACATTTGTTAAACACCAACAGAACAGCGGTGGATGTGATAAATCCGCTGTCAGGATCAACTTGTACGGAGACCGACTGTTGTGTCTGGTAGACGGGTGCTGTTCTCACCTGTTGTGCAGCAGTTGGTTGTCATTCAACGTGTTTTCCTGACGTCCTCTGTCTGTCTGTTATAAAACTTAAACTAATTTAACAAACACAGATAAAAATAAAAATGTAGAGTGTAGCCATATTGTTTGTAGCTAGCTAACTAGCTTAGTTCGCTTAGCTTCTCAAAATTAGCCTATTTCAATAAAATCTGTTTTATACGTTGTTCTTCACTGAGCACAGGAATCATATGGAAACGTCAGCAGTGAAAATAGGTTTGAGTTTTAACCACCGGGCTGTTTTTTTTAGTACGGTGACAATAAAAAGTCGTTTTTAGACTAATTAACAGTTAACAGTTAGCAAACAATTAACCTCAAACACACTTCCGGTCGACATTTTCACCGCTGCGTTAGATCAATGCGCGCTCTTAAATTGCCGTTACCACAGCAACAGCGGACGTATACTTACCTGCGAAACAACATCTGTTAAATCGTTTAAGTTTTAAAAGTTGAGTTTCTTCCATTTTATGATTTTATGGTAACTTTAGTCAGGTCCACCAGTTCCTTTCCAGATGCAGATTTCAAAAATGATTGCTGTTACAAACATGTAAAGTTGAAAGTGATGTGTTTAAGGATCTACTTTAGAGGCACAGACATGTCCAAGACGTCATCACTAAGATGATCCAAAGATTTACAATCTACACCTGTTCTAATCTACACCTGTTCTAATCTACACCTGTTCTAATCTACACCTGTTCTAACCTACTCTGTTCTAATCTACTCTGTTCTAATCTACACCTGTTCTAATCTACACCTGTTCTAATCTACTCTGTTCTAATCTACTCCTGTTCTAATCTACACCTGTTCTAATCTACACCTGTTCTAATCTACACCTGTTCTAATCTACTCTGTTCTAATCTACACCTGTTCTAATCTACACCTGTTCTAATCTACACCTGTTCTAATCTACACCTGTCCTAATCTACACCTGTTCTAATCTACACCTGTCCTAATCTACACCTGTTCTAATCTACACCTGTCCTAATCTACACCTGTTCTAATCTACACCTGTCCTAATCTACACCTGTTCCAATCTACACCTGTTCCAATCTACACCTGTTCTAATCTACACCTGTTCTAATCTACACCTGTTCTAATCTACACCTGTTCTAACCTACTCTGTTCTAATCTACACCTGTCCTAATCTACACCTGTTCTAATCTACACCTGTTCTAATCTACTCTGTTCTAATCTACTCTTTTCTAATCTACTCTGTTCTAATCTACACCTGTTCTAATCTACTCTGTTCTAATCTACACCTGTTCTAATCTACACCTGTTCTAATCTACTCTGTTCTAATCTACACCTGTCCTAATCTACACCTGTTCTAATCTACACCTGTTCTAATCTACTCCTGTTCTAATCTACACCTGTTCTAATCTACTCTGTTCTAATCTACACCTGTTCTAACCTACTCTGTTCTAATCTACACCTGTTCTAATCTACACCTGTGCTAATCTACTCTGTTCAACCAGTTTGATTGATTTTTCCTATGAGTTCTTTTTATTCCTCCATATATATATATATATATATATATATATATATATATATATATATATATATATATATATATATATATATATCTTTCTTTCTTTCTTTCAGGGGGAGCAGCAGCACCAGGAGCTCTCCCCACGGTCCTACGATGAGGAGGAGGGAGGTGGAGGACCAGGGGATAGCCAGGACTTCACCGAGTTGCCCCCGACTGATGACCACTCTGCAGACTATGGCTTCATCTTCGCCCTGGTGTTCCTGGTGAGTGGAATAGTCCTGGTGGTCATCGCCTACACAATTCCCAGAGAGGCCAAAGTCGACCCTGATTCAGTATCGGCCCGGCAGATGGAGAAGCTGGAGATGTACTACGCCCAGCTGGGCTCCCACCTGGACAAGTGCATTATTGCAGGTCTGGGCCTGCTGACTCTGGGAGGGATGTTCCTGTCTGTGCTGCTCATGGTGTCCATCTGTCGGGGCGAGATGTACCGACGCAGGGCAGCGTTTGTTCGGCCCAAGAGGACTTACGGTTCCATCAACCTGAGGATGAAGCAGTTGGCAACTGGAGAGGCAGGAGGAGACGAGAGTGGGAGGGACGGAGGTGAGGAGTTTTTAGTGGAACAGGCAGAGACGCAGAATAAGATGGAGTCAGACCCAAGTCTGGACTACAAATCAGAACCAGGACCAAGCAGGAATCCTCCTGCTGCTTCTTCCTCAGCTGCTGCACATGTAGTCAACTAGCTGTGTTTTACAGTTCTGCCTTCCTCTGAATGAGTGATTAGAAAAGTGGGGATGCAAAATGGTGCAGATCCCCCATTTGTGCTGAAAAGAGAAGCACAAGGATGTGGACTGGAGTGACCCGGTTTAAACGGTGAACTTTGGGAGGAACTGTTTTCAAGCTTAAGGAATATTTATGGGATATTTATTCCAACAAACACAAGGGATGTATGACTTGACAAGACAGGGCTCGGTACAGTAGAAGAGGAGAGGTAAGCCTGTTGTGGATAAGAGCACATTTTAGGACAAAGGGTTACATCACAGATCAGAGTTCAATATTAAATATTAATATGTTAAATCTGTTTTACAGTAGAAAGCACATCGTGTCTGACAGTCCTCTGCAGAAAGCAAGATTAACACTTAATTTAGAAAGTCCAGTGTCAGGTTCACCTTAACCTGCACATGAAATATCTGAATATTAATTCTGTAGAAATGACTGAAGGTCAACAGACAGGAAAAATAAAAGTCATTACTGGATTTTCTAAATAAAGTGTGATGGGAAGTGTGATGCTAGCTCTCGCACAAGTGAACAGAGGCAACATTTTTGAAAGTCACGTTTTACTCTGTTGTGACATTTACACTCACCAGCAGCAGCATCAGCAATAGATTAACACCAGAAAAGATAAAAGCTTAAACTGAATCCAACACCGTCGCCCTCAGAAATCTACAAGGAACAGAATAAATGAATAAATTTACGATTAAACGAACGTGTGTAATGTAGCAGCTCCACACTTTGAGTTTGAGTCTCTATATATCTCTATAATCAACCACACTGATATATTCTGAATATCCTCATGATATTTAATCTCAGAAAATATCAGAATATTCAAATTTTATTCATATTTATTGGTCTTAAAAGTTGCTAAATGTAGGGAGAACGTTTATAAGGTTTTTGCGGTCTGAAGATTAAACAATGCAGTTTTAACTTTAAGTGACTTGATTTGACTTTTTCTGAAAGTATCTGAAGCATCAGCAGAATTCACTTATATTGACCAACAGGGACAGTTTTATAAGAGCATAGAATAAGATGCAGAGAGATGTAGGAGGGAGTGATAAGCGAGAGAAGGCGAGGTGTTGGACTGAGAGGTGCAGAAGTGAAATGAGTCACAGTTGAGAGTGTGACACATATTATTCAGAAAGGAATCAGTAACACTGGCATCAGGAGTCCGAGAGCTCTTCTACACTCAATTTGATGTTGATAGTCAGAAATCGTTTTCATTGAATTTGTTTTCGTAGCTTTTCGTGTTTTTTTCTTACCAACAAATAGGAGATGAGAAAGATTTTATTTCTGCAAATTTCACATTTCACATCAACGTCTGCACCAGGATAAATACATTTTTGAGCCATGATGTTGGAAGAAATGCACAAAAATCTTTGAAGCAAAGGTGTGAAAGTCAACTTCTTGACTTATTTATCCTTAACTGGAGGCTGAAAATCGTAAATTCGAGATTTAAACAAATCAGTGAATCCGACATTGCAGTGATAAAGTTTCACATCACATCACATCACATATCATGTATCTTGCTGCATCATCTCAAAACTGTTGCCTGATGTTTACAAATCAGCATTTTCTGCTAGCATCACTTTCCACATCATTAGATAATGGATCTTTGTATCATGCTGAATATAAATGTCCAATATCCTGAAAATATGTGTGAATGATCCTATTTATCTGACATTTAAGTAGAACATAAAAGAAGTCCTTTCTGGTTTCAGTTAATTAAACACTGAAACAAATCTGAAACTGGAAACTATCAAATCCAAAACAAATACTGTAGAAATTCATTATTTAGAAAGCAAACGTGTGTTCGGAGTGTTTTTTCAGTCTCAGTATGGGTCTTAGTTTGGAGAAAAAGCTGGTTTGAAACGAACCTTTAATGACACAGCGCCTACTTGTTTGTATCATATGTAAACAGAAGTTATTTATGTCATGTAAGGATACAATATGCCTTAATAAGTAAACACAGAAACTGTACATTGTGTATACACAAATATCATTATGCTAATGTATTTAAGGTCTGTATAGTGAGAAAATTAGCCCACAGTAATGTAGCTACACATACAAGCAAGCACATACACAAATGTCCACGAGTCAGATGTCCTCACAAGTCAGGTTCAGCACCTCGTGTGGTGCCCGAGTTCTTGTGAGGACGTCTTGAGTCTAACTTTATCTACACTACGACAAACTAATCTCATCCTGTTTATTGAAATATGTACCACATTTTTACTTCACAGTGCAGACACACTGTAAATATTAACACGTAGACCTGTCGGAGGTAGAGGACCAGCAAAGGCTAACGCTCAGAAACCAAATACTCAACGCAGGTATGCAAAATTCAAAAACCTCGTCACGGCTGGACTGATTCCTCAGGCCAACAGCAGAAACATGTTTAATAAAAACACAGTTGAACATCACACAGAATCGAATGGTTAGAAGATAAAAGGATGAAACAGATTTTTTAATTGTAGATTAATCTAACAATCATTTAGTAAATCAACCGGACTAAACATTAAGGCAAATGACCTAATTGATTGTTTAGCTTTAGTTTAATCTGCTTTCTCAATCAACTGTATCATATCAGAAAATAGTGAAAATACCTGAATTCAAATGGCTCATTTTAGCCAACAGTAAAAGACAAACCATATTCTGTTTCCTATGCAGTTTGTCTAACAACACAACGTTACCATGCATTTGGCTTTTCTGTTTGATAAATGCCGCAGCTCTAAATAGTGGAAAATGAAACTGTGAATTATATAATAATTGCTGATTAAAAACTAAATTAGGGAAACAAACTTTATCAAGATATTCGACAAGAACTTGAGAAACAGTTTAATTTCACCATGAATTAATGTACTTTGTGATAGTTTAATCAACTGACAACTCTATTTTTAATAACAATTTAAAACTATAATGAAAAAATCAGTCATTTATTGATCAGTACAGGTCTTTTCTGAAGCAGCAGGTTGATATTTTGATTGAAATACAGTTTGGTTACTCAGCTTCTGTCTCTGTTGAAGTGTCCTTGGCTGTTTCTGGTTTTTGTGAGGGAAACTCTATAAGAGCCTCATCAGTAAACACCAATATATGATGTACAGTTTATACCATTAACAAGCAAGGAAACAAACATTTAATATTTAGATGTTCGATCTTAGTGATACTGATAATAAATATAATGATGATGTGATAATGACTGAATGTAACCCACATGGTATCGCATAATTAAAACCTAAACATGTATATTTAGTTTGTATCCTCAAAAAATCGACATCAACAAAAATTCAATCTTCTCTGCACCAGCTTGGTTTAAATTAGACTACACCACACGCCAGTCGTGGTGACAAGTTGTAAAGTTGCTCTTCAGACTTTCTTTTATATGTAGAATGATTGAATCTGAATGAGCTTCACAATCTCGACCTGCAGCATTACGTTTTCCAACAATAAAAAAAATTAATGCAAAATAGCTATAAATGTCAAGGAATCTAAAAGGTTCTAAAATCAACAACTAAGTTGTTCACACACCAGTTTTCCCTCCATTCCAATTAGCATCGAGTCTTTTGGGCATAATGTGAAGTTTAACATATTTAAATTCTAGAAGTAGAGGTCACGGGTTAATAGTAAAACTAACTGAGTAACATCACATCAAGTTTAGATGTGAGATTTTTATCCAGAATGAGGTACAGTGACAATGAGCAGAAATCCAACTGTTCCTCCATTTAATTAATTATGTTTTTGACGAGCGTTGTCTTTGGAGACAGAAACAGAAACCAGAGGTTAAAAGAGGAAGAAGACTTTTTACGAGAGAGTGAACGAGAGTGAGAAAGGAGCAAAGGAGACGTGGGAGAGTTGATAGGATGCAGCAGCGATGCTGGATGACGTGAGGTGATTCTTGAAGAGACAGATCTTCAGCTGGAGGGGGGAGACGAGTGACTTTGCACAAAGCTAAACACTTTGAATGACACATATTCAGGTTTGTCCTCTCGCCTGTAGGCAGCCACAATAAAGGGACAAGAAGAGACAGACAGATACGAGTCAGCTTCAGGTTTTAACAAGAGTGACAATCCTCCAAAAGCCTGTTAGGTCTGCTGTAAGCTGCAGCTCCTCGTTAGTGGGGGAACGACACCGCAGCAGATGATGGAGGGAACAGTTGTATTTGCTGTTTCACTTCACACAGGTTGAACACAGAGCTGGATGAAAAGAGGGTTTGTAGAGCGGGTTCAGTGACACACAGATGGAAAGAATCAGGCCAGGATGAAGTAGAAAGTTGGTAGATTGCTATGCTGCACTCCTAAAGGGGAACAACGTCCTGTGACCAGACCCTGACCCAGGATTATTAGAATTACATTATTATGTAACATTATTATAAATTTTAAAAATGAATGCATTTTTCTATTTAAATGCAGGACTTTCATGATGGCTGAGGATAATATTTCATAAGAGGCACATTAGACACGTGTGAACACCACCGAAACACTTTAACTCCTGTACGAGGTCAACAAAGTGACATGAATAGATGTTCACTACAAGGAGATGTGTTGCAGATGGAGGGAGAACATACGGGTGTGGAGCATCTGAAAAGAGCAAAGCCGTGTTTCTGCTCCTTTGTGTCGTGAATGTCAAGACCGAACACGAGCACCTTGGTCAAAGACACAGAGAAAATCAATCTTTATTCTGTCTGCAGCACAATGACTCTGTTACCATAGGAATAGTCTATTTATATCAAGGACTGTTGGTAGAGCAGCTCTCGAATGTCGTGGAAAGTCCTTGTGAGGACACAACAGACAAAATGTCACAAACTAAAACACTGAATGTAAAATATGAGCTGGAGGAGAAGCACCGTCTGACTTCATGGAAATAAATTACATTCAATTATTTGGAAGTTTTCCAAGAACCAACACTTTAATTCACATTAAGTCAAGTGTAGAATTTAGCTGAGTAGTCAAAAGTTTAATGGAAGCTGCAGGAAATCCTGACGATAATGCAGCCGAAAAGCTCCGAGCCACTGATTTAAATCTTTTTTTATTTGGTTATTAGACCCTCCACAGCTACACCTCTAAATATTAACATGTTCATAATGGATGGAAAAGGTTTCCTTTATGTTTATGGTATAGAGTCCTGAAACCTGGAAATGAGCATTTCAGCACTTTAGTTCCGTCTTTTTGTACTGAAGGAGTTTTTAGATGCCTGAAGTGAGATCAGGAGATTTTCATGTTTAATTTTACTTTCTCAACAATCAAATCTTCAAAAATCATCAATGTGATGTTTACTTAGTGATTGACAGCTGCAAGCTCCCATTTCTGACTAGAACGACCTCACTCAAGCATTTAACAGCACCTTTACATTATTACAAGCTGTGGAGCATATTTCTACAAAAAGAAATTAAAAGTTACCTACTGTTGCTTTAAATGCAAAAAATGTGCTGACAGAAGGGTCAGAGGTCGCTTACAGCGCCGTGTTCCTACAGCTGCTTGGGATTCAGGACTTTACTCAAGGACACTTCAGCAGCGTGCAGGGTTTCGACCCCGAGCTGTGGCTCATTAATCACTACACATCCTGCTGCTTCGGAAAAATCCAGTAAAGGCTGTGAAATAAAAACAGCTGCTGTGACCTTAAACAAGCTGCTGCTACATCCACCAACAACACTTTACACTTCACAGCCCTGATTTTTGTTCAGCTTAAACTCTCTCAGCTTCCCTTTATGAACAGTCGATGATCTGCACAGATGTAACGCAGCAGTAGCATTTTACTCAGAGACTCTTGAATGTACAAATGAATGCAGCAGGTGGCGCCGTCGCAGCAGATTCACGCAATATTACGAAATCTGCCGTTCACATGTCTGGTGTAACGAGTCGCATCATTTTAGTGGAAACACTTCTGTTCCAACGTTCCTGTTCTTTTTTATTCTGTCATCAGCGTACAGAGTTAATAGATGTGTAATTAATGACTTAAAGCGATGGAACAGTTTGATTTTTTAAAGCTGATGTGTTCAAACACTCATTAACTGTCTTTTTAATTAATGAACTTTTTGGCTTTTCATGAAATGAATTATAAAGTGTAAAAAATAAAGCTGTTGTGTGGCTACAGGAAACCAGAATGAAATGTGCATATTGAAGTTTATGAAATGTATGAAAAGAACAAGAAAAACATTATTTAACTCGAGAAGGACGTTGTTTTTCTGTTTGTGAATCTTTTATGATCAATACATGACAATGAAAGTATGAGATATTAGAGGGATATATCACTTCTTATTTTCAAGTTGACTATGCTCAGCTGGTGGAAATGTTTACAGAAACAGAAACAGTAGTTATAAGTGTATGTGTCGATGTTTGTTCGAAGCCACAATGATTATTGTACAGTTATTTAAGCAACGTGAGGTAAGTCTTTAACCAGAGTGAACAACAGGGTCTCACTGTTAACAAGCAGAGTTATTCAGCTCATTGGTTATTGTTTCATTAATTACTTTAAGCTATTGTTTTCCTCACATTCTGTGTTTAAAAAAATAAATCTGAAGTCGGTAACTTCTGCCTCAAGAACATTTTTGGTAAAACAATGAATAAAACATTAAATATGTTTTGGACGTATTCACATTAGAGATGAAAAACAAGTAGGTAGGAAGAAAATAACCAATGCATTAAAAATATCACTTAACAAATGTTAAAATGTTGAAAATGTCCCCTGTGACTCTTGTAGTATTGTTACTCATGCACTGGTGTAAACAGCATTTCCTGTTGTAATTAGTTAATAAAATAGTCACCAGTTCAGTTCAGATCACTCGACTGATCATTGCTGTTAGTTACTTTAATTTAGAGCATTGTATTTAATATTTTTCCCTCTGCATCGTCTAAATAAACCCTGAATTCAGAAATTAGAAAACTTTAATAGGTGTAATTAAACATAGCACATAATTAGGGAGGTTCACACAAAAGCTGTTTCCCACGTTAATGTGAATACGTCCCAACAGCACATGTTGCATCGTTTCCTCACAGAACTATCAGATGAATCAGATGGGAACGTTCTTTAAGGACGACTTTATGTTCTGCTGTCACCTGCACAGAACCTGGTTTGATCAGTGTATTAATGAAGAGCACAGTGACACGTGTACAGTGTATAACTGCAAATATGTCATTTAAATCAGTGTCATTGTTCATTACTGTCTTACAAATGTTTCAAGTCTGTGTACTGAAGATAATCTGAATGAACTTTTAAAGAGCTGAGGGGTGTAGGACGTTTTTAATGTTGTGTGACTGAAGTGAAGAAATGTAATCCCACTCAAGAAACAGATAAATAGAAATACATGTGTCCTCATTTGGGGAAAGGCATCCATCTTATTTTACTTTAATCAAATGCTGCTTTGTGCTGCAGGACACCAGTCAATCTGCATGTTGTAGTACGTGACGCCGTAAAGGTCAGATGCCTTGTTCCTGTACATACCGAGGGGCTGAATACTGTATCCTGTATGTAACGATGATCTACAACTGGGATTTGATAATAAACGTTCTGTTTGCTGTCGTTTTTAACCCAGTGTGCTGATGTGTGTGACTGTCCTCTGGTGGTTTCTCTCTTAAACTAAAACAACTAATAAATCAACAGGTCCAAAGGTGAGAAGAGCAGCTTATTGTGACCCGCTGCTACGTTTTAGTGAGTGTTTGTCGTAAAGGTGGCAGCATATGAATTTCCTTAGATTGGATTAGAGCTAGCTGAGTACAGATAAATATATATCCTCTGGTGACATACTGGTCCTACACCCCATCATTACAAACAGGTAGCAGGCTGTCATCTGTGGTGTCACAGCATTTGATTTACAGGTAAGTAAATCCTGCCAACCATGACAGTGAGGACTGTTCCACACAGAGCTGAACTCGTACAGTATGTGGCAATTAAAAGTAAATAAAAGGAAAAATCAAACTGATCTGAACAGTCAGCGTGGTGCAAACTCAAAGCTTCTGCCTGGTTCTGTCTTTAGTTGAGTTCTACAGAAATGCTGTTTGTATCTGCACAAACAATCTCAGCCTTTTTTGAGAGAGAGGCAGAAGATGCAGCAGAAAGAGACGGTGAGTGGGAGCAATCAGGTTGTAATGATGTAAATATCAGTGTCACCTCACGTTTTACTTGTTAAATTTAATTAGAGGTTCTGTCACACTTACCCGATGAGTGTAGGTGCTGTTTTTATTTATTTAGTTCTTTGTATTAGCAGGTGGTTGAAAGACAAGTCAGGATTTTATTGTGGCTTACTGAAAACATTATTCACACTTGACTGACGTGTAAAAACTGTGACAAAAGCAAAGAGGGAAATAATGAAAGAGAAAGAGCAAGAGAGACGTATGATGACTGACGGCACTCAGAGGGAGGAGGAAACAGACAGAGGAAGGCAACGCATGCAAAATTCGAATACACCGAAGAACTGATGAAAAAACTGTGGAAAGAGAAATGTTAAAAAAAACAGGGTGTGAGGAGAAGTAGGGGAAACAGAACCTGACACAGTTCAGGCAACAGTTTTAATTAATCTAAAAATAAATCACAACTATCACAGGAGAAAACTACAGGTACAGTGTTTCTGCTCTACACTAAAGACGTTTGGCTTAAAGATCAAATGATGGACGTGAGATGAAAGTTCAGAACTTCTTTTAATTTGAAGCTTTCTTCACCTCAATACGCCAAACAACACAGGAAAAGCACTTTTTGTGTCATGTCACCGAAATGTTGAGTGAAAGTAAAAGTAGTGATCGTGTTACACAGCTGAGTCCTGAGCGATGGATCTAAAAACATCAACATAGACGACGATACAAAGCCTCCGATTTTTATTTGAGCATTTAGGAGTCAGATATTCAACCAAGCATATTGTTCAATAAACATCAACACAACCCAAAGGTTTCAAGATTTCCTAAAAAATATCCACAAAAACATGAGTATGAAGGACTGAACAGCTGCAGTCGGGAGGATTTAACAAACGCACGTCAGCTGTGAAGCTGTGACCTTTAGTTACATTACAACCTCTCACCCTCCTGCATGTTGTCCAAATGTTCACTTGCAGCTTCACCAAATGTCTGTTTCAAAATAAGTTCACATATCCAGATTTCCAGAGGCTGTGCAGGGCAGCTTTTAGATTCCAATATGTGGACATCTCCTTTTTTAATTTCCTCGTAGTGAAAATGAAGTTAGGTTTTCTTGTATTCGCTGACTTATGTTAAACATCACTATCACATCAAGAGAAGGGTCATTCTACTTATTAAATATAAATGAGAAAACAAACAAAGCAGCAGAAAAAAAAATTGGTCTGATCTCTCGAAGAGGTGCTGCTGTTGGCCAGTGGACTGGATGTTCAGCTGGGCTCTACATGAACATGTCATCGTAGCCGGGGGGGGGCATGTGGTCCGGATCTGGCCTAAAACACACAGACACACCGCTGTCATCCGCTAGATAGTTCACTCACTGATTTCTCTCCCTGTTTCCAAAGATGAGGAAGCACCTGAAACACCTGTACGTGTTCCCAAATACCTGTAGTACAGTATCAGATAAGACACTGGTACCAGAACCTCTAAACGTAGTCCTGGGTTTTGGGTCCAGAATAGCTCAGACTCAGGTCAGTCAAGATCTAGTGAAAGTAAAAACGCCTAAATAAAAAGATTCAATCTAAATCCATCTGAGCTAGAAAGATTAATGTGTGACCTTAATGCACATTCATGTGAAATAAAAAACTCTGAATTGGAGAAAAGACTAAAAATAAATGTACATTTTATTCAGCATAGTCCAGTCATTCATTATTTAGCAGACTATTCTTAATGGATGATGAATTTAAACGCTGCTGGCAGCAGAGATGAAGTCAAACAGACACACTGATTTAAAGACCTCTGACTCTGAGCTTTTTCTCTGAGTCGTGATTTGCAGTTGAAAAATAATCAGGGTTCAAAGATCAGTGTCAAACTTTAGACATTTAAAAATCTTGCTCTAAAACATTTAATGACTATTTTGATGTGTGAAAACCACCGATCTGTGAAAAATGAACCTGTGTGTGTTTGAGTCTTACCCTGGTCTGTGTCGACCAATGGGTCCAAACGGGTCGAAGCGAGCTCCGGGGGGAACGGCTCCGGGAGGCAGAATGTCTGGAATGCCGCTGGAAGGGTCAAAACCAGAACGAGGATACCCCGACCTCAACGGGTCGACTATCATCCCACCACCGCCGCGAGATCTGTGGAGAGGAAGAAAGAAAACAGGGAAAGAGAGGTGATGTGTATTTTTTCTTTTCTTCCCCGATTTTCTCTCTTAATTCCAATTTTGTTATTTTATTTTACAAGTGACTGAAAATTGTTTTGACCTATTTTTCCTGTAGGGACATCAGTCATCCAAGTTAAAGATATATGAAGTTCATTTTTATGTAGGAAAACTAAGGTGTTGTTCTGTTGAAATGTACCTGTTGTGTCCATAACTTTTTCAGTATCTTTGTGCAGGACTATTTAATATCTAGTGATTAATGAGCGGCCTTGATGTAAAACGAAGCTGCTGCTTTGCTTTGTATTTTCTCTTCACTGTGTGACACTCGAGCTTCACATTTATCTGACAGGAAGTAGAAGAGTCTGTACAGTAATCCACTGCTGCCTGTCTGTTACTGTGTGTACAGACTGTTCATCCCCAAATCCCAGATTAGAACTAAAACAGACTAATGCTTAAATATATATGATTTGTAGGATTTATTGGGAGGGAGAGACTCACCCAAAAGGGTCCAGATCTGCTCCTCCAGCAGCAAATGGAGGAATCATTGGATCGGGCCTGAAACACACCACACATGTGTATAACCTCCTCTGTATTGTTCCCTATACATAACATAGTAACATCATCCTGCAGATAATGTTGTGGGCTATTTTATGTTTTTTTCTAGATCAATAAGGTAATACAGAGTTAAATGGTATTATGCTGCAATTAGCAATTGAACTGTAGAATTTCATACTAACTGTAATTGTGAAACAGTTCCTTGGATTAAACAAGGATACAAAGCAGACGTGAGGACAAAAGGATTTTAACAAACCACATATTTAATTGCTGCACTGAATACCCTTTAAATGTTTCTCAAAATTTACCTGGGAATCCAAAATGACACATTCATTTTTAAAAACCATCTCTGAACTAACTGGTAGTAAATTACAAAGCTCTGATCAGGTGTGAAGACAGGAACCGCGGTTTTGTTCTCACTCAGCTGCAGGAACAAATGAATCAATCATCCCAGATCTGAAGTCTGACCACGTTTCACACATAGATAAAGCTGCACATTAGCATGAATTAAAAGATAAAAGATGCAGTTATTTTGCCCTCAAAGAGCTTGTAGGGAGAGAATATGAGAGGTCCCAGGACTGACCCTTGAGGAACTCCACAGGTTAAAAGCATACAATCAAACAAACACTAATAATAATAACAGAGCTATTCAGTCTCCGTATATACTGTTATATATATATATAGTTATATTACTGCAGCAAACTGTGTCCTCATCATGTTACTAGAAATTGAAATGTAGTTGCCAAAATCCAGATAGAAATCTTAACCCCAACATTAAGCATTATTTATCCAATCAGACAGCAATCGCAGTTAAACTGTTAGTAATGATAATTATTAATTCCTGTCTTGTCTGTCCCTCCATATTCTCTATTCCTCTTATTCCACTTTCTGCTCTCTGCAGCTCTGACTCTGTTTTCACTTTCTCATTCATCATTCCTTGTCTCCTCGTCTCTCCAAATCCCCTTCCACTCCTTCTTTCCTTCTGTTTTTTCTTATTTTCTTCCCCCCTTAGATTTGAGTTTACTTTCTCTCCATCTGTCATTGTTTTGATCTTGTCCTTATCTCCCTCCCACCCCCTCTTGGTCCCTCTGGGACGAGGAGGCGACAGCAACGAGGTCGATAAAGTGCTGACATCACCCGACATCTCATCTGATTGGGTCACGGCTAAGAGGATGAGGGAGGAAGGAAGGGAGGAGGAGGGCCAGTAAAAAAAGAGTGTCTGCATCTGTCTTAAACCTCCCTGACTCCAGTGCACAGCTGTGTTTCCATCACTTCAGAGGATTTATAATGGCTTAAACAACATTCATCTGAATTTTAAAATGTGTGAAAATGCCTGAACAACATGAAAATAGCTGAATATCTTCTTCACAGCCAACATCTGGGGGCCTGGATCATGAGATGTGTTCAATTTCAACTTTAAATCTGGTTCTCTTAAGTTTATCTTCAGGTTAAAATTGGCTGGAGCTGTTTCATGTGAGAGTACACACTGTTCTCCATATGTCGCCTAACAAGTCTGGTTCAACATTACTCAAATCAGAGTCGTTAGCTTGTTTACACTGCCTAAACCTGATAATCTGAATCTGCTGCTGAGTAGGTCTGAGGTTGCCAACAAGCCCAGAAGAACCAACAGATCCAGGATCCACGTGAATTCATCAGCGATATTATCCAGCTAACCTGTTAATCAATGTACGAAGAAAGAGGCCTAGTGGTTTTACACATGAGAGATTGTTTTAGTTTGGACAGAGAGTTCAATCAGAAACTACAACACACTAATCTATTCTAACTGTAAACCACGCCCTCACCCTAAAATTTAATGATTTATAATATGGACATTTATTTGTTCTCAATGCCAAGTTCTAACCCTCAAACAGCTGAAAGTGTGTTAAAAAGTGAGAACCAGACAAAATGGCCCTACTTTCCCTAAATGTCTTTGCCCCGGGCGATACTAGTACACACAGCTCTTGTGATATTTTCTTTTTCAGTCCAAAGATCTTCTGTAACTCTCTCTCCCTGCTGTAAATATTGAATAGAGAATACTGCAGAGGCACACCATCACCGTCACTGCACACCCACACCCTCCCCAGCTGCCCGAGCTCTGCCCTCATTTACTCTCTGCTGTTGTTGTCGCCTAACAGCTCGTCCGTCTAGACTTTCTACACAAGCACAAGCTCAGCACATCCAGTGATGTGTGTGTGTTTGTGTAAGTGTGAGTGAAACGCAGGTTCTTTATAAGTTTGCAGCAAGAATGACAACACCTAATCAACTTGCTGCCATTATTGATTTAATCGAATAAAAATATATATTAAGATATAGCACAGAAGATGAGAGAGTGCGGTTTAATTGTGCTATAGTTTGGTGTAGTACCTGGTTGCTCCACTAGGTGGTGTCTTTAACTATTTAATGAGATGGAGTTAAAAAAAATATTGAATATAAATAAAATATTTTCTAAAATATGCAAGTTTTACCTCTAATAAAGCCTCCACAAAACAAACACACGTTCTTACCATCTAAATAAATAATAAATAACACCCACCTTCACCTACCTACCTCCAACATTATCATACATTTCAATCATCACAACAACAACAACAACAACAACAACAAACAACAAACACTGAAACTTATCAACTTAAAAAATGTAAAACATTGCATTTGTTTTTTCTTGGTCGACCTAATATACTGGCAAATAAATTTCATGTCCCAGCTTTCTGTCATTACTAACCAGTGTGGCTGTGTTCCCTGACGAGGATGTCTGTGGGGGATGCGAAGGGGGTCACTGTCCTCTCCTCTTCTTCTCTGCTCCTCCTCCTCCTCCTCCCTCCGACTCTTCCTCTCTGCTCTCTGTCCCGTTTGTCTTTCCTGAGCAGGCAGGAGTTGTGTCTTTACCTTCTCTGACAAACTGTCAGCATCTTTGAAGACACTGTAAAAAAGAAAATTTCATTTTAGCTTAATTTAGCAAATTTAAGCTGACTAAGCATCTTCTTCTCTCTTGTTTTGTAAAGTTCAACGTACACCTTCCCATATGTTGAGATGTAGAGCATTATGACTCTGCAGCCCAAGACTGGACAGACCCCAATGCACTCCTCAGCTACCTGAAAACTATGAATCATCTAAATTTGGGACTCAGTACACTTTGCGTCCGTTTCACTGTTTTCCACCGGCTGGGTGCAAGATGTGCTAATCACATGGACACCACTCTAAACTAATCTCATACCGACTGATGGTGAAGAAGTAATCATGTAATGTAATCTTTTATAAAGATTTTACTGTAGTGCCCAAACCTCCATGGCAAAAAGAGGAATCACACACCAACCTGTCAAATGTGCGCAGCTGGTCAGCGTTGACGTGATCGCTGACGTTCACCGTCAAGTCTGAAACCTGCTGTGTGCCGGAGTTCTTCACACAAACACAGTAACAAACAGGCAAAAGTCAAAATCTCTTTTACATTTGTTTGTTCAAATGTAAAAAGCTGCTCTAATAATAATAATAATAATAATAATAATAATAATAATATATATATATTATTATTATTATTATTATTATATGTGCAATAGTACACATTAGTATACTGAGACCCCATATACCAGACCAGTGATAAACAGAACTGAGATTAGACATTTATGATTAAATGTAAATCCTCAAACTCTCATTTATTTACCAGCAGTAAGGTACAGGTAAATAAAGACACTTTAAGATGTGATCAGAGGTGCCCCAAAGTTTAAAAGGTCAAGTGTACAGATAACACAGGTTTATACACAGGGATCTATTTATTCCTAAAGCGTATCTTACAGTTGGCGGAGTTCAAATTTGGTACATTTTAATTAAGAGATTTCCCCCAAAGTGTGTGTCAGCTATGCCCACCATCAGGTTGAAGATCAAGGTGGAGTCCACGACGATGGCCTTGAGCAGTAACTGGGAGTCACTGTCATTAGCTCTATACCTAAGACTGTACAACTCCTTGTTGATGCTCCAGTCAGCAGGTAGCAGCTCGGATTTCTTATCACTGCTGCGGGGCTGGAGGTTGAAATAAGAGGGAGAGAAAGAGAAAGAGAGAAATATAGAACAGCTACAGCTTCAGGGATAAAAAGAGGCTAAACAACACTGTGGTATTGTGGGCACCAGGTGGCAGGAGACTAGTTCAGCTAGCTAGAGATGACATGACAGTTTTTATAGCTCACTGGAAATCACTAATACAGCTGCTGGTTTATTCAAACAAAGCTAAAAACGTTTGTCAAAATATTATATTTCGCCAGATAACGTCAGTTACATGCTGCTGGTAATGCTCATTTGGGAGCTAACGCTAATCTAAACTGAGCAGGCAGCAAGTTACAAAATTCCATTTAGAAAACTGACACTTTAAGATTTGTCTGAACAGCATGGTTCAACAACATCTTTGGAAACTAAAACTGTTTCTGTAAATGAGTAGTTAAGAGCCATTATTAAATTCGGTGTAAAACCATTTTTCAAAAAAGCAAGTACTTTGATGAAACTCGAGTTAAAATAACATCAGACACACTAATGCGCAATTAGGAAGCTAACGATAATGTAAACTGAGCGGTGGTAAGTAACGTGACAGATTTCCATTGAGAAACTGACAATTACACTTCTTTCGAACAGCATGATAAATAACTTTAACTTAAAAACAGACCAAATATTTGTGCAATGTCAGTTAAGAGACACTCTTCAGTTCGGGGCATTACTAATTCTGAAATAATAAAGTGTTATAAAGAAAATCTAGTTTAGCTTCATCGTTCATATGACTCTCCTCAGGATGCAGCGAGCAGTTGAAATCAACGTTTTAACAACGGAGTGTTGAATCTTTAACATGTAACATTTGTCCACAGTAAAATGAAAAGTAATAACTAGTGTCACTGTGATATAAACTCTGACTAGTGTGGTTTGAGCGGAATTAGCTGTAAAGGTTGTTATAATATATAACGTTAACGTTAAATAGTTTTAGCTAATGTTAGCTCGGTTGACGCTAACTCACCTCGTCTCCACTACCGATACACCTGTATCCACTCTTTATCATTTCCCAGTGAACAAAACACACCACGGCGTCCTGTGGACAGCTGATGCTGCCGGAGACGAGGGTGTATAACACCTCTAAACCTGCCATGGTTTCTGTCGTATAACTATAACAACATCGATTCTGTTTCTGCACAAATGAAAACGAAAGTCTTAGATTAACGGCAACAACTAACAGCCTCCACTTCCGGTCTGCACCTTTCAGTGTAAAAGCACAATGTGAGGTTTAACGCCGAACTATCAACTTTCGTGCAAATAATAAATTTCACACCTAAACACCTCTTTTAAATAACATCAGTTCAGTAATTCCACATTTAACACAACTGAATTAGCAACTACTATTCATGAAGTCCGTAAAATTTGAAATTAGGGTATAGTTAGTAGTCGTATACAGTTTTAAGTAGCTTTGTATAACTGATGATTCCATTGTCAGTGTAAAATAAGAAAATATTGCTAAATAAATAAAAACAATAATATTAAGAACTGTCAAACTTGTCACTGTTCAATAATAACTCACAAATCAGAAAATAATCAGTGTTTATACTATGCGTTTTAAACAAGATACTCTACTATTATTGTCTCATATAGTTTTGGGCAAGCAGCCAACCAAATAACTCTATTACTGGTAAACAAAACATTTATTCATGCTTTACTTTACATCTCTTATAATGCTTATAACTGATCATTATACATATTCATCAGTTATCCATCGAGTATTAGTAAATTATTTTAACTATTAGCATAATTAAAGATTAAGGGGTGTGAGTGGTACCTTTTTAGAAAGTGGTAGAAAAATTTAAGAATAAAATGTATTATTATCACTAATAAGGGATAATAATTACAATTAGATCCTTTGTCAAATAGTGATAATAATACATATCAGTGTAGCAGAAGCAGTAGTAGGTTTATAAATAAAACTAAATAAAGATACATCAAGCTGAATTAAATTGTCATAAGTTTCAGAATGTTTATGAATGAGACACTTGCCCAAAATATCTATAATTTAGATCTCAGTAAATTTTATATTAATGAAAGGAATTCTAAATCCTAAGCGGAAACTCAGTGTTAAATGTGTTCAGCTTTATAGAGGTTTGTTTTGATCCAATACAGAAAGTGTGCCGGAGGGAAAACATGGCAATAATGTGTGTTCCCCTTTCTAAAAAGCGGACCCTACATTACTTAAATGACTGATTGCAGCACAGGCACAAATCCAATATATTTTTATTTACTTTAATTTTTATTTTATATCTTTTTTATTTATTTCACAGACATTGTATTTTTAATTTTATGGGTCCGGTCCTTCCCCTTTGCCTCGTGCGCTGAAACACTACATTTCCCATCGTGCCCTTCGCGGGGTGGACAGCACTTCCTGGTCAACATGGCGGCTCCTTTGACTCTACTTTTAATTGTAGCTGTTACAATCCGTGCAGCTCTTTATAGATCCAGTTTGGCGGAGCTGATTGCAGAGCGGGTGGAGGTGGTGTCTCCGATAACCGCCTGGAAACGAGGTAAGCGGGGCTTCAGGAGCGTTTTGGCTGCGTTAGCTCTCTGAGTGTCCGTTTCGGTTGCCTCCTCTCGGCGCTATCACCCGGTTAAAGTGGGGAGCGTTAAACCGGTTCATCGTGGTTCAGTTAATCACACCCTTTAAAGACCACCAGCATTATCTGCAGGGGAATAAGACAGGCTGGATGTGTGTTATGTTGGCGAACATTCACATTATTTTTAGGTGGTAATTTCCTGGTATTTCGACTGCACCACAGCGTTTAATAGAACAACAGCCACGGCCGGATTACTGTCCTCAGCGGCCCGGGGCGGACAGTCGCTGTTGGCCCCCTCTTGACCCTCACTATATAAAATAGTTTAACTATATAAGGATTTAACCCGGGTCTTGTTTCCTAAATGTAGGATGGAGACAAACCTTTTAAGCTTAACATTTTCATTCTGGATGGATGAACTGTGTTTTGATGCAGCCACCTGCCATAAAACAACCTGGAGGGGTGTAAATACTGTACACTCAAAGATCAGTTACACAGTGGAAATTGACTTTCTTCCAGACACACTGCTCCACTACTTTGCTTGTGTCCAGTCTTTAGTCCTACAGACATGTGCACTTGCAAAATGGAAACCAGGTTACAAGAATATATTGTGCAGAAATCTGCATTCTCCAAGAGAAATGTAGTCTGGAAAATCAAGTTTTCAATTGTAGTAAACAGGTTTTGTAAATGTTATTTATTTGTATGTTGTTGACCAACACAGCTAATTGATGGATGATGTCACAGTGAACTAGAGTACACCTTTTCAATTTGTACACAATAGTGTACAATCATTATTTAGGGAAATATTGTTTATTTTCCTCATGTGTAATAAAGTAGTTTTGCCTTTTTTCAGCCTCACTTTGTGACAACCATAAAGAATTCACTCTCTCCCACACACATAAATGGAAACACTGCAGCCCTTCATGAATTGTTCATTAGGCTGCAGCTGTAACAGGAAATGGCTTCATTAAAACTCTGCAGCTCTATTTGTCTTAAAGGGAGAGAAAAATGAAGAAACTGTCTCTGTGTGACATGTTTTTCTGTTTGTTTGCAGTGGTTGAAGGCTTGGCTCTGCTTGATTTAGGGGTGTCACCGTACTCTGGAGATGTTTTCCATGAGGTGAGAGATCGACAAACTGTATGAATGTGGTACATACATTTTAGTAAAATGAAGTTAACAGGCCTAGAGAGAGAGAGAGAGAGAGAGAGATAAGATAAATATCTTTCTTGTCTCTTCAGACTCCTATCATCATTTACCTCTTTCACTTTCTGGTGGACTATGCAGAGATAACATTCATGGTGAGTTTTTTAGAGGTAGTTTTATGTTTTACATTTTGGTCTGAATATTTTAAGAATCATAAAAATACTTTAAATACAATTACATTAAGTATTTGGGTGAAAAAACTTAATGAGATGCTTCAGATTTGCTCTGGTAAATAGAACAGGGAGCTGTATAACAGTTTTTGTTGCTGTTAAATTTCAGCTGCACTATTTCTTAAACTTCTTATTCTGTTTCTTCAGTTGGCAGATGTGATCACAGCTGTGGCTCTGTACATGGCTGTGACAGACTACAACAAACAAGTGGTAAGAACACAGTGAAATAATCCCCAAACATACTTTAATATTCATTATCATGAAGAAGATTGTTCTGCATGTTTATTACCCAGCACTGGTATTAAGAGAATAAATTGTAACTCCACTGTTTTTTTTCTTATACATAACCAGAATATGATGGGTGAACGATGTCTTCTCTGCTGATAAGGATTGTTTTTACTTCCATATTCAGAGACATCCCGTATTTGACATGCAGTTATTTATGTTTCAGTTCAGAAAACAGAAATTTGCCCTGGAGGCAGACCGCTACCCCCTCGACTGTCTGGAGCTCATCAGAAACCCCAAAGAAATGTACTACATCCCTTTGAAAGTAGCCATGTTGTAAGTACTAGCATCTGGTACTGTATGTAAACAGAGAAATGCTCTTTTTGTTTTTCAGTTTGTACAGAAATTCTTTAGTTTATCCTCTGAGTTTTATCTAGTGTTTCCATCATGAGGATGTTTGTAGTTTTAAATCTTTTAACCTTTGGATGGTTTGCAAAGAAATTATCTCGGGTTGAACTAAAAATAACTTTTTATGTAGCACTATCATCGGGTCAACATTTTAATTTGACCTTTATTTAAAACTAATCTGCAAAGCTAAAGATATTCAGCATCAGCTGAAGGACGCAAAAAGAAATAAATGAATGATGTAAACATTTCCTCTGTTAAGTATTATTCTCCTAAAACGTTCTATTCTTCTACTCTCAGTTACCTGTTGAACCCATTCACAATCCTGTCCTGTGTCGCCAAGTCAACCTGTGGTCTGAACAACGCCGTCATCGCCCTCTTCATCCTCTCTACCATTAAGGGTAAAGTTAGATTTGAACTATGAGAGCAGCGTCATTGTTCTAAAGTTATTGACTTTTTTCAAATCTACTCCTCATATGGACTTATGTTCAGTTTTTAGTGCTAATCTCTATTGTCTTAAATTAAACCGCTGCCAGGACTAAAATCAGGAAGTGATTATCTCGATTTATTGTTTTTAAGGAGTTGTTCTGTGTTTGTGTTGCAGGAAATATCTTGCTGAGTGCCATATTTTTGTCTTTGGCCACGTACCAGTCCATTTATCCTCTGACCCTGTGCGCTCCAGCTCTGCTGTATTTGATGCAGGTGTGTTGACTATAAATTACTAATTACATATACTAAGTGTGTGTTGTATAGATTCTTTGTTTCTTTGGTCTCTTTCTACCCACTGCTTCAAAACCCTTCTTATTATGTCTCTCTCATCTTTTTTGCCTTTCCATGCTTCTGTTTCTCCTTCTCCAGCGTCAGTACATCCCAGTGAACTTCCGGCGAGCCAGTTTCTGGTGGTTCGTCGTGCAGTATGCCTTCATGTACCTGGGCAGCCTGTTTGTCATCATCTGTCTCTCCTTTTTCCTGCTCGGCTCCTGGGACTACCTGCCATCTGTCTACGGCTTCATGTGAGTGGTTAAAAAAAAGCTTGATCTACATTTAACGGTCGCCTGTGACATTATTGACCTCTAGTAACACTATAAAACAGTTCCTGGAATTAGTTGGTTTCCATCTGTCAAACAAGGTCTTACAGCCTGTTCCCTGGTTTTACGTCTCTGGAAAATTATACCCTAATGGTACAAAGAATTAAAACAGTAGAATACACCTTATTATTAGGATTTCATGCTGATTTCCAGTATATGTGTCCCAGTCTGACTCTTTGTGGTTTCTCTCCCTTCAGTCTCTCAGTACCAGACCTCACTCCGAACATCGGCCTCTTCTGGTATTTCTTTGCCGAGATGTTTGAACATTTCCGCCTTTTCTTCCTCTGCGTCTTCCAGATCAACGTTTTCTTCTACACCATCCCTCTGTCCATCAAACTCAAGTGAGTCCTTTTCCAAGAGAACCACATGTTTATGAGATCGTTTGGTGTTTATAGAAGAATAAAAGTTTAAAATGTAAAGAAAATAAATTGATTTAAACAATCTCACTACTCAAGCAATGTTTCCCTCTGTCATGGAATAGATTTATTAAATTTATTAAGAATGAATAAAAGAAAATGGTCAGTACTCAAAGTAGAAGAACCTCAAAAGGTGCTTGAGAATTGTACTCAACTAAATGTACTTAACACCATAGGAGTTTTGCCACCTATGCTCCAGTATGTGATCATTAAAATGCATGTGTCTTTGTTGCAGGGAGCATCCTGTGTTTCTGATTTTCATGCAGTTGGCTGTGATCTCCATCTTTAAATCTTACCCCACTGTGGGAGACATCGCTCTTTACATGTCCTTCCTTCCCGTCTGGAGTCACCTGCACAGATGTGAGTTTATAAATCTCCACAGTTGAACTGTATCCTTTTACTTTGAAATCTGGAGAAAGTATTCAGATCCTTTACTACTATAGGAATACCACATGGTTTAAATACTTTGTAAGGCCATTCAGATGGTGTTGAAGGTAATGGAGATGCACTAGATGTTTACACAAATTCACATTTTATCCTTAAAACAAATGTTGACAAGTCACAGTTTCATTAATATGGGATCAGATAAAAACTCTCCTGGTTTCTTCTCTGTTCAGTTCTGAGGAACATCTTCTTGGTGTCCTGCGTCCTGTTGGCGTGTTCGGCTCTTTTCCCAGTTCTCTGGCACCTCTGGATCTACGCTGGTAGCGCCAACTCCAACTTCTACTACGCCATCACACTTCTGTTCAACGTGGCACAGGTAGGAAGGTCTCGCTGAACGCTGTTCTACTGGGATGAAACCACTCTTTGTTTGTTCAAATTCATGTTCATTGTTACTCACTGAGCACATCCATTAGTCATCATATTTACTGTGTTTCCATTCAGATCCTGCTGGTGTCTGATTATTTCTACGCCTTTTTGAGGAGAGAACACCACCTGACCTACGGCCTGTATCTGAAGAAGAAGGATGGCTCCGAGGCTACGCTAATTCTTAAATAAAACACAGGCACAGTCATACAGCCTGTGCCACGCAGGGAGAAACAGCTCGACGTCTCATCTATCCTCAACGAACAAACACGAACTGATGAGGATAAAAGATTTCTGAAGCCGCCACTGTTGGTCAGAACGAACATGTGTGCATGGTACAGCGTCACATGCAAACAACAGAAATGCAACATACTACGCAACAGACACACAGATGTTGGGTGTAGAAATCTGTCTCCTTCCATGTGAGACAGCAACTAAACATCAGTTCCTCTTTTCACCTTCTCGTTTGGAGCACTTTTATTTTGAAGCCCTTCTGCACCTGGAATGAGGGCCTGACTTTTATTTTGAAGCCTTCTTCCTTCTCACAGCCACACTTTTAATTTAACACTGTAGCGCCTCTCCATCGTGGACAGCTTTTATTTTGAAACACCAATTCTCAAGCAGTGTTCATCTGGAGTGCTCTTATTTTGATGCCTTTCTCCATCCCGACACTCAGACTTGAGAAGAGGTGACCTTTATTTTGAAGCCTACTTCCTACTGTACAACAGTTTTATTTTGATGTTCTGTTCAAATCACAGCATCACCACTTTTATTTTGAACCTCTCATACAGTATTCATGGGGCTATTATTTTGTAGCCTTGTTCCTTTTAATAACACAAAAACAGTTCTAAAAAAGTGGAAAACACAGGCAGCTCCCACTGACATCTATGGTAAAATTAGTTGTGGTGGAAAATAGAAGAGGAACATTATTTTTAAGGGGTTTTCCATGAAATCCTGTCTCTCCATCGATTTATTTAACTTCCTTTGCCTTTCATCGTATTTCTTTACACTTTCCTTCTTTTAAATTCCACATCATCAGTGCTGCATCACAACAGATAAGTAAATAAACAGTGAAACTAACCAAACACTACCCAGAACAGAGGTATATAAGGTTTTAATTACTAAACCAGCGTATGACAGAAACTGCAGTGAAGATGTTTAAACTACTGAAGTTAAACACTTGTGGTTCTTTTGGACCAGGTTAAACTAATTAAAATTCCACCTCTGTATCATTTAACTTCAAACGTTTTTACCGTAGTTCACAGTAGTTTCACCAGTTTGAACGACTAATGATTAATGTGCAAACAAATGAATTGTTAGTGGCTCAAGTTTCGTAATGTTAATACAAACTCTGTTTCCACATCACAGTGGAGTCATGTCAGGCGTCCAACTTTGCCTTTTTCCCAAATATTGACTATTGCTAATGAACCTCAACACTTCCTTTGGGATGTTCACAGTAAAAGCCGTCTGTCTTTCCTCTTTATACTCAGGCTTTTAATGTGAAAAACATCCAAAGGTGTTGTTTTGCTGATGGGCCCTCAAAGGAAAAGCAGTTTGTGCCCATATGAACACTGAAACAAGTTTTACCTGTAATCATTCATCTTATTCACGGTGGTATTCAGTTAGATTTTGATTTACAGCTGTGAGCAGATCTTCTGTTTCCACTTTATTATTTAAAAAGTCATTGCTTGTTTTCAGTAGACTTAATTTCGTTACTCTACCTGTGTGAATGCATCTCAAACCAAAACCCCGCTCACTGTAAGTGTCGTGTACAGCAGATACACTCCATAACTCCTGTTTCTTCATTTAAATCATTTTCTTCTTAATGAGGAAAACAAGACCGGACTCAACGTGACATATAAACGGAACCTTTCTCCCTGCTGCCTAGATGTTACTGATTTAATTCATGTCTTAAAATAAGCCTTAAAAGTTAAGACTTGTCATTTCTGTGTTTTACACTCCATGGTCGCTTTATTAGGAACATTTGTTCGATCTTAAACAGTCCACTGAGCTCATAAAGTCAACGTTTGTTTCATATAAGTTGTACAATTTTCAGCTTTCAGTTAAAATGGACTGAACTGCATAATGTTCAGAGGTGTTACCAACATCCCCCAGTGTGACCAACTGTCATTTTCACCTCTATGACAGTGTCAGAAAAAGAAGTCGACTTTATCATCTCGGCTGCTCTGTTGCTTTGCATTAGATGGAACCAGTGTACCTTATAAGGTGGCCTTTGAATGTATATGATGAATGTTTCTGTTTGGTAACTGATGAAACAAAAAATCACATAAGAAACTAAATTCAAGACAGTTCAGAGTTCAGTATTTACACATCTGACGTCTACTGAAAGTAAAAATGGTTTAAAATTAGGTAAATTAGTTTTAATGCGAAATCTCAGTAAATCATCAAGTCATTTACAGTGAACTGTTTTAAACCCCCTTAAAATCTGTTTCAGCAGGTCGATGGCTGAATATCAACGAGTGGGAAATAATTAGATATGTATTTATTTGCTGCACTGAAAACTTTAAAACTAGATTTAATTGTAATTTTCTTTTCTTTGATGTTCTTTTAGTATTATTTCAGTGAGGAGCCCTTTCTTTAATGCTGTGCATACTGTATGTGAATATATGTTTTATTACATGAATTAAAGTTCAGCTTTTGAAAGGGAAAATGTTTTATTTGATCAAAGGGTGAACATGATATAAAAGATGATTATTAAACTGGAGGTGCTGGTTTAGTTCTGCTGTGTGTGTGTGTGTGTGTGTGTGTTTAAGTCTAAAGTGTTCATTTGCATAAGTTGCTTCACATGTCTCATAAAAAAGGTTTCAGCAGAAATCCAACATGTTCAAGTCTTTGAGTTTAATTCATGAATTCCTCCCTCTTAAATGCAGCATTGCACCATCGGCACTATTTAGATCATGACTGCACCAAAGAAAGTGTCCGTACTTATTTGGGAAATGTTTGAGGTGTTGCTCACTTTTACAAAAACATAACAACCTTTGCACAAGTGAAACACTCCACTGAGGTAGCTACTGGAAGCAAATAGTCCTCTCTGTGAGAAGCTCTCTGACATGAGAGAGAAGTCAACTGGATAATGAGGGTTGGTTTGAAAAACTTTGTGGTAAAACAGTTTATCATTGCATTCAAAGGTAACCAGAGAATAGACGTGGTAAAATCCTCCTTTCTTAGCTACAAGCCTCCCGTCTTTGTGTTCCATCTCATGAAGAAGTGAATCGTTCACTCTCCAGTGCACAATCTGATCTTCATGGACCACCTCGGACCCAGCTGTAGAAAACAAGCAAAAGTTCAACTCAGTTTAATATTTTCCTGCAATGAATCAAATCAAGTCATGCAGGCGACATCAAGAAATATCTGTCACATAATAATCTCTGTAAATCGGTGTCATATTAAAATCAATCTTACCTTTCAGATGTGCAAATGATCGTGAAGGCAGAACCAGGCTGGACACATTGTGGACGGCTTTGATGATCTCAGCATTACGTAATGAAAGGTTTTCTATGTCTGATGTGCTGCTAAAGTTCAGTGCTGAAACACTCTGTACCAGAAAAATACGTTTAGTAAGTGTGATTGAACGTTGTGCTGCACACGTGTTAACTACTGCACAAGTTATTAAAAAGGCAAAGAGGAGCCAACAAATAATCATGGGAAGATTCAAATGTTGAGCTGAGAGAGATACTTATAGTAATACTTACTTATTACTTAATATTTAGTACATGTAATTCTAACAATCAACTGGAGCTGTCACTGTTAGAAAGATCATATGGAGTGGTTACTTTAAACAGTCTACATTAAGTCTTTATTAGCCATTTAATTACTGCACCTGTAGTACTATGAGAACAGTTTTGAGGTACTTGTACATAACCTGGGTATTTCCGCTTTCTGATATTTCTACATCACCAGAAACTCAACCACATTTTTAACCACTGTACCTTTTTTACAACTTTAAATATCAGCACCAATTCAGATTTATGAAAATCAACAAGTACTTTCTTTCTTATATTTGTTAAGTATGTTTGATTCTAACAAATTTATAATTTTTAATAATAACAAAAATATATATATATATTATTAGAAGGTTTAAACAAATGGTTAAGAAAACACTAAACCTTTTCATCCTGTACATCAATAATATTCTTACATTTCCCACCGTGGACCATTATTAGTCTTAATTCATGAATGTTTTTCTGCTTAAAGTTCTGCACTTGAGTAAAAGATTATTATTATGTTTATAACGAGGTACTGAAGAACTTGTTTGGTGTAATTAAACAGGTTTAAATAGACATGATAAAGAAAAGTCAAAGCTAAGGAAGAACCAGAAAGATTCAAACGACCAAGAATGACCCAAAAAACTAAATTCAAAGACTAACAAGCTACTTACAGACATTTGATGGCAGAGATGGTTGATGAGATAAGCTTGTCTGCACACGCCCCAGAAAACCAAGCTCATCAGCACAAAAAGAAAAGTTTGTGGTACTTTGAAACTCTTTCGATCCTGGACTGGGCTCTGGATGGTATCATGGTTTTCACCAGTGTCTTCCATCCCTGCAGTGGAAATATCGTCCAGGAGCTGCAAATAAACAAAGTCGAGAAGAGCTGGTGATGTCAAGAGGGACGTCAATGTACCTAAAGAGGTGTGGGTGGATGATTGCTTATCAGTGTGTCAGCTGTGATCAAAGACCACGCTTCTTCGGAAATGTGAACCTCTTCACCACAAACCGACATACTTTTTTATATATTTTAAACCAGAGGTGACAGGAGTAGATATACAAACAGTTCTCAAGTAAAGAACATAAAACATATTATAGGATGCAGCTGTTTGAACTTTTTACCATAACTTTTGTACATGTTATTAACTTTATTCTTCCATTTCTGCTTTTGAAAACTTGTGTTTTAAAGAGGATAAACTAAAATAACAGAGCAGAGTGAGCAGACAAAGGAGGCACTGAAGAAGAATGGAGCTTGGCCCAAATATTCCCGGGAAATAAAGTGTTACGTCACAAACCCCGCCCATGTGACAGGGGTGCGTTTGTTTTATATGTGGCTCCGCCCCGCTCAAGACGCACCGACCAATCAGGAGGAGAAACGTCAGCGGCTAGTTTGAATATTCATCATTTTTCGCGGGCTTTCAACGTCACGTGGTTTCTTCGCGCGAAAAGCGACTCCCGGCAGGAAGAAGAAGAAGAAGAAGGCAGAAAGAGACGAACGTGCAGCAATGGCGGTGAGTTAAAACCTGTAAAAACGAACAAATACGGTCGAAAATGTGTGTTTAATGTGTCTGCTGGAGGAATAAGAAGTAGTCTCAATCTGATGTATGTTTGTAGTTTGAGTTTTTAAAGTAAATAAAGCTTGACGTTCGTACTTTAGTGAGGACAAAACAGTGACAGACGTGGGTCGATGTTTGCTTTTAGAAAACTGGATTAAACTGATTTAAAAGTTTGGATCTACGGTGTTTTTAGTCATTTGTCCATTTAATGTCTTAATATCAACCTTTTCCAGTTAATAGCAGACGACAGCCTGTTATTAATCGATCTGTTGCTGTAAATGCAGCTTCGCCATGTGGCTGCTGATCTTTTCTCAGATGTTCAGTCAACATTCAGTTTAATCTGCTTTAAAAACCTTTGTGGATCTTTTAATGACAAGACTTTGATGATAATGACACATAACGTTTTGCTCTTGGTTAGATTATAATGTACAGTCTAACATGCATTTCACCGTTTAAGATTTTGTGCACACATCTGTAAAAGGGTAACTGGTAGCTTGTTGCTAAGTTTGCAGTATGTTTCCTTCATCGTACAATGAATGCATGAGCACGAATGAGCCAAATATATAATAATAGAACACAGAGGTCATTTTTCTGCGTTGAGTACTGGTACTTCTGTTCCTCTAAAATCACTTTTCTCATTTCGTGTCTTGTAAACACAGAGGATGCCCAGTAATAGGTTCAACATTAGAGCTGCAAGACAAATAGGAAAACATAAATGACTCATTCTTGTGTTTTGAACTTGTGGTCAGGATTCCTCCGAGTCTTACCACATGGCCACCAGCCCCAGCCGAGCCTCCAGGAGAGGAGACATGACTTCCAGCCCCGGACGAGACCTGCCGCCCTTTGAGGATGAGTCGGAGGGGCTGCTGGGTGAGGGACCCCTGCCCGAAGAGGAGGAGGAAGACATGGACGGAGAAGAATTGATTGGGGACGGGATGGAGAGGTGAGGATGGAGATGAATGTGTTTCAAAACTTTAAATACAGTTTTATTTGGGCTAAGTGACAACAAGCGTTTGTTCCTTCTCTGTTCAGGGATTACCGTGCCATCCCAGCCCTGGATCAGTATGAGGCAGAGGGTTTGGACTTGGATGATGAGGATCTGTCAGAGCTGTCACCTGGAGCTCGAGCTGCCGCCGAAGAGGCCATGAGGAGGAGGGACAGGGAGCAGGGGATCAGTGGGCGGCTGAGGAGAGGACTGCTCTACGGTGAGGAGTGACTGGAATAATATTTGTGGAAGGAGTAAATGTCCTAAAATGTTCAGTTGGAAATCCTGGAAGAAAGAATTATCCCGTTTTTAGGTTTATCTAAGTATTGCAGTAATGCAGTGATAATTACCTGTACATCAGCCATTCAATAGAGGTAAAGGACTTGTATGACATTATATCTTCATTACAGATGTGCACAGTACCACCTATAGAAAAGAGTTGCAGAACATCCTGTTTTTAAATTTTCTTCAGAATCCAGTGGTAGTCGTGTAGTTTAATGCTGACTAAATGTAAACTGAGAATAAAGAATGGAGTTTGCATTACTGGGAGGAGGCTGAATGGTAAAAGGTGCAGGATGAATAGCGTGTTTGTCTTTTGGTGTTGTTCAGATAGTGAAGACGAGGATGACGAGCGCCCGGCGGCTCGGCGCCGGCGTCTGGCTGAGCGGGCAGCAGAGGGCATTACAGATGGAGAAGAAGAGGAGATGATTGAGAGCATTGAGAATCTGGAGGACATGAAGGTTTGTAACACTTCTGATGATGATGATGATGATGATGATGATGATGTGGTACTTGTGGCAGGGTGTCTGACGGTATTTCGGTTGGTCTACAGGGCCACACTGTGAGGGAATGGGTGTCCATGGTGGCTCCCAGGCTGGAAATCTACAACCGCTTCAAGAACTTCCTGCGGACACATGTGGACGAAAACGGCCACAACGTCTTCAAGGAGAAGATCAGCGACATGTGTAAAGGTAGGTACAGCAGGATGTAACAATAAAGCTTTGTTGTGGACACTTGACTCGTTTCTGCTGATAAATGAATGAACTTTGATCCAAATATGTGATTTCAGAGAATAAGGAGAGTCTGGTTGTAAACTACGAAGATCTCGCAGCCAGGGAGCACGTTTTGGCTTATTTCCTGCCAGAGGCTCCAACGGAGATGTTGAAGGTGAGTTTAGCTCGTTTAATATTATCAGAGCAGAACTGATGATGGACACTGTTCATGAAAGTAAACAAAAACCAACCTGTGTGTTTTTCATCAGATTTTTGATGAAGCGGCTAAAGAAGTGGTTTTGGCCATGTACCCAAAATATGACCGCATCGCCCACGAGATCCACGTCCGCATCTGCAACCTGCCACTGGTCGAGGAGATCCGCTCGCTCAGGTAATGCCTCACCCTGCTGGATGTTGGGGTCCGAGTTGAATGAATCCAGTTATTAAACTGGTTTGTTTGCTGGGGAATAGAAAATGTTTTTTATTTCGCTAAATACAAAACAGATTTGTTTTTTGCAAGCAGATGAGGTGAAAATCATTTAGTTTGTCGGCTCCTCTGAAACTTTCTGCTTTTCCAAACTGTTTTCTTCAGGCAGCTCCACCTGAACCAGCTGATCCGGACCAGTGGCGTGGTCAGCAGCTGCACCGGCGTCCTCCCCCAGCTCAGCATGGTCAAGTACAACTGTAACAAGTGTAACTTTGTGCTGGGGCCCTTCTTCCAGTCCCAGAACCAGGAGGTGAAGCCCGGCTCGTGTCCTGAATGTCAGTCCCTGGGGCCCTTTGAGATCAACATGGAGGAGGTGAGGAGGAAGTACTAAAGAAACAAGTTTGTTCATTCCCTTTGTACGTGTCCTCTGTGAGTTAACCAGTCGTCTCCTTTCTGCAGACCGTGTATCAGAACTACCAGAGAATCACCATCCAGGAGAGTCCCGGCAAAGTCGCCGCCGGACGCCTCCCGCGCTCTAAAGACGCCATCCTGCTTGCCGACCTGGTGGACGGCTGCAAACCTGGAGACGAGATTGTGAGTCAAACAGAAATTTTAAATGTCTGAAATCCATGATGAGAGTTTGTGGTTTTGTTAAAAATGAGGTTGGACTGACACATTTTCTTTCCTTCTCTCAGGAGCTGACGGGAATCTATCACAACAACTACGATGGGTCTCTGAACATGGCGAATGGCTTCCCAGTGTTCGCCACAGTGATTCTGGCAAACCACATCACCCGCAGAGACGAGGGCGTCGCTGTGGCAGAGCTGACAGACGAAGACGTCAAGGCCATTGTTGCATTGTCAAAGGACGAGCGTATCGGAGAGAGGGTGAGGAGTCAATCGCTGTCTCAATGTTTTATTTGATCTGCAGTAATGTGTGATATGGCAGCGACTGCAGAATGTGTTTTCACATGGTGTAAACGTGCATTGAACACAGCATAACTCAGTTTCTGTTGTCTGTAGATTTTTGCCAGCATGGCTCCGTCCATCTACGGTTACGAGGACATAAAGAGAGCTCTGGCCCTGTCACTGTTTGGAGGAGAGCCCAAAAATCCAGGTAAAAAGACAAATCGCTTTAGGAAACCCAGTAAATACACCTGTGGGACACCTCAGCCCTGGTGGCACTGTTTTGTTCTTCTTTTGCTCAGTCTCACAACCATAGTGCTCCAACTGGTTGGTGCACAGACAACAATGGAATTCCAGCAGGAAAATGCAATTTGGAAATAGTTAAAGACCAGTAACACTTTTGCAGTTGTCTAGTTTATGTGCTTGTTACTTGGTGTTATATTTTTTTCTGCTCTCCTTTCTTTCTCCTTTGATCGCCATTTAGCAAAGAGCTGAATCAGTGCTTCTACTGTAGAAAACAATCTCTCCAGTCTTTCTGATTCTTAAACGCTCACCCCCGTCACTCTGTTTTTGCAGGTGGCAAACACAAAGTGCGTGGAGACATCAACGTGCTTCTGTGTGGAGACCCAGGAACTGCCAAGTCCCAGTTCCTCAAGTACGTTTCAACTAACGCATTAAAAACATTAGCTACTGAACTTACTGGAGTGAATCTGCACACAACGCTGTTTAGTTGTAGTAGAACTTTTCTGATCGATACCTTTTCTCTGCAGGTACGTGGAGAAGGTGGCGAGTCGCGCTGTGTTCACCACGGGTCAGGGAGCTTCTGCTGTCGGTTTGACCGCCTACGTTCAGAGACACCCGGTGAGCCGCGAGTGGACGCTGGAGGCCGGAGCCCTGGTGCTGGCCGACCGTGGCGTCTGTCTGATCGATGAGTTCGATAAGGTGAGTGGAGCCAAACTGTTCGTCGCTCATAACCCAGTGAATAAAGATCTAACCGGACTTTGTTGTTCAGATGAACGATGCAGACAGGACGAGTATCCACGAGGCCATGGAGCAGCAGAGTATCTCCATCTCTAAAGCCGGCATCGTCACCTCTCTGCAGGCCAGGTGCACGGTCATCGCTGCCTCGAACCCGATCGGTGGGTAAACGCTAAATGTCTCTTCACTCATTTATCCACAGTGGCTGAAAGCAGTTTGTAAATAAGAGGATTTTCAGCTGTTGACTGAAAACTTCTACATTTTCTATTTTACAGCTTCTTCTAATTAATTAATTAACAGTTGTCATCATTTCCTTGCAGGCGGCAGGTACGACCCCTCCCTGACCTTCGCAGAGAACGTGGACCTGACGGAGCCCATTGTGTCTCGTTTCGACGTGCTGTGTGTCGTCCGTGACACTGTCGACCCCGTGCAGGTACGTACACACACACACACACACACACACACACACTTGTCTTTGGCTGAATTTACTCTGTAACTACCTTAGTACTTGATGATTCTTACAACATATCCTTTGTCTTGGGATGGACCAGGATGAGATGTTGGCTCGTTTTGTGGTCGGCTCTCACATCAAGCATCACCCGAGCAACAAAGAGGGCGGCGCATCCTTGGAGGAGGTGGTTCTTCCCAACTCCACCGACGTGCCGACGATTCCTCAGGAGCTGCTGAGGAAGTACATCATCTACGCCAAAGAGCGGGTACGAACGCTCACACTTACTTATGGTTTAAAACCATCAGAGTCACACATATAAAAATTAATGTGTAAATGATGCCAGAGTGGTGAATCATTAGTTTTCAGGGAAAACAGAACATCACGCATTTTACTCTGATAAATAATTTAATAACAGCTGATTTAACTTTATGACAACGGACAGCGACATGTTTTAAAATAATTTTTTTCTTGTTTTCAGATTCATCCCAAGCTGAACCAGATGGACCAGGACAAAGTGGCTCGCATCTACAGTGACCTCCGCAAAGAGTCGATGGTGAGTCCCATGAACTACTCTGTAAATAAAAATGATGGTGTTTACACAACGTGCACATTAAAATGATTCCGTTGGATTTGATATCGAATCTCTAATGGCTGGTTTGGTTTCGTTATCAGGCAACAGGCAGCATCCCCATCACAGTCCGCCACATCGAGTCCATGATCCGCATGGCCGAGGCCCACGCCAAGATGCATCTGAGGGACTACGTGCTGGAGGATGACGTCAACATGGCCATCAGGGTCATGCTGGAGAGCTTCATCGACACACAGAAGTTCAGCGTCATGAGGAGCATGAGGAAGGTTTGTAGCTGCCGCTTAATAGTCGGGGTGTTTGGGAGGCAGATGGCCTTAATTAAGTTAATTTTAAAAATGAAATGATCAGTTTATTGACAGAACTCCTGATTCTGATGTTTGTCTCTGTGCAGACGTTCGCTCGGTACTTGGCCTTCCGCAGGGACAACAACGAGCTGCTGCTCTTCATCCTCAAACAGCTGGTGGCCGAGCAGGTCTCCTACCAGAGGAACAGATACGGAGTCCAGAACGACACCATCGAGATACCGGAGAAAGACCTGCAGGATAAGGTAAAGAAAAATGAAAGAGGTGTAGTGTGGCACACGGTGCTGTGCAGTATTTTAATCCTGTTTTTACGATTTTAATATTAATAAAAAAACGAGATCTAATGACCTCCTGTTCCTCCACCAGGCGAGACAGATCAGCATCCACAACCTGTCGGCGTTCTACGACAGCGAACTTTTCCGCTCCAACAAGTTCAGCCATGACGGGAAGAAGAAGCTGATCCTGCAGCAGTTCTAAAACTCAAATCCTCCACCGCCCAGCCCCAAGAGATCGTGATATTCCTGGGCCTTAAAGTTGTCGTTTGGGTGGAAATACAGTGAGACGTTGTTACCTTTGGGTGTAAACTGACTAGGAATTAACCAGCAGAGGAAGACTGGCTGTGCGTGAAGACGATCCTGCACAAAATGGTGAAATTATCGAGTTTCTGCTGGATAATGTATCACAGAGGAAATAAATAATAATCAGCTGATGTTGGTTGTGTTCAGGTCTGATGATGATTAGCTCTACTTTGTCAGGACCTTATGGAAAAACTGCAAAATAACAGAAAAAAAAAAAGGAAAATAAATTGTATTTTTACAGAATAACTGACAGGATCTTACTTTTCAGGTCCTTCAGAAACATTCAATCCATTTCCTGTCACTGTATCTGCCCTCAGTTTGGGCTGATTGTAAATAAATGTACATGTTTGTTGTGTGAAGAACTTTTTTCTCTGGTTCCTCGTCAGTGGCTGCAGAGAAGATGTTTGAATTGAATCCTCTAAAACTAATGTTGATGTTTCTACTGTTTCACTTGATGTTGGATTAAGGTCTGTTGTAATATTAAATTTCTTTGTTAAACTTCTGTTTTCATCCAGTTTTTCTTCACATTACTTCAAATGTTTTCATATTTTTTCACCCTTTTTCTTTTTCAGCACTAATGTGAAATGTGTTGCCCAATGTTTGCTTGTTACAGTTAAAGGCTTAATATTAATAATATTGTGTATAGTAAATGGTTCTCTCCTTGAATTTGTACATTAATTGGACTTCAGACCTGAAGCTGTTTGATTTCTGCACAAACTAAATAAATACTTTAGTAGTCTTAGGAGTGTTGCAGTAGCTGTTAAACTGAATGAAACGTCTGAATCCTCTAAAGATTAGTTTGTGGAGAGGATGTGAGCTGATCTGGACTCAACTCAAACATGTTTAATCAATCCTACTAAAATAGGTTAATCAAGAGTTAATAGTGTAACTATAGTTATTCTTTACTTTAAATCTCAAAGTAATCCACAATACTTCTACTTGTAGTGGACTACTTTTTACTACCTAAGTAGTGAGTTTGTGCACCTCTACCACCTCTGAAGAATCCAGAATTCACGAGAAGCTCCTGAACGCAGCAGTCAGGAGTCAGCGCAGCGACACCCAGCGGCCACGGCCGGCAACAACAGGCAGCTGGCGCACGGTGATTTCCAGCGTCGGTGCTGCAGCAGCAGAAGATCAGATCCTGGTCTGTGCGGACACCGCAGACAGCTGCTCACTGAGCCCGCACACATGCAGGACAGGCGGCCATGAGCTCGGCCTCCTCCTGACGGCCTCCATTCACATCCAGAGCGCATCTGCAGCTGAAATCTGCGAGGTCTGAACATTCAGAGCGGAGGAGGAGGGAGGCAGAGGATGCTGAGCACTGCAGCAGACATGCCGGGCCTGCTGCACATCACACTGATCGGTGAGTCTGTTTCTATCCCCTCTTATTTATGACACAGCCGTGGACAGCTGTAGTGAGTCAGTAGTTTTAGAGGACGCACAGGTTTCACCGCAAACTGAAGCAAATGCAGAAAATACACAGGAGATAAATCTTTAGAGAGTTTGAAAAACATCACACAGCAAGAGGAGCTGAGCGCAAACTCACTGCTGAGCTCCACAGACACGTTGGGACTCAGTGGAAGCACGTTCATGAGGTTTATTTCACGTCCTGCAGCGCTGCAGCATCATGCTGGTGTTAATGATGGAGTTGGAACCAGGGTGTAGTCAGCAGCCGCCTGCTTCAACCGAGTGTTCACGGTACATTCTGCAAAGTGGATGCACAGACTGGCAGCGTGTGGGAGGCACGCAGCGCACTTAAATCAGCAGACATACACACTGCAGAGTCAGACACACACACACACACACACGGCAGACCTGCTGCATGAAGAGTCATCATCATCATCATCATCATCATCATCATCACATGAGTTAGTTTTCAGTGGTTTACAAATGATCCATCAGCAGTGCTGCATCATCACAGACAGAAAGAATCCTGTTTTATATGAGTCTCATTATAATATTTAATGATTTAAGCTGCAACTAACCGTTCTTTGAATTATTGATTAATCTGCTGATTAATTTTGGAATAAATCCATGAATCATTTATCAAATATCACAGTCACTGCAAGGTGATGTGTTCAAGGTGCTGTTTCTGTCAGAGCAGCAGGACCGAACACAAAGATGTTCTATTAAAACAGAAAATCACCCTTTAGTTGAAAAATGATAAATAATCAAACGGGTTACAGATTAACGTTATGTTAATTCACCTGAAGTTCCAGTATTTGCTTTTCATGGTGCAGGATTTACAGTGAAACTGTAGTTTAAGATGTCTGCAATTAAAAATTCAATTAAAGGCATCAGTAATTATCTTTTAGTGAGAATTACCCATTGACCTCCATTAAAATCCAATTAAAAATATGTACAGTTCAATTTAGTCTGACTAAAATATTCATCCATTTAAATAATCACCTGTCAAAACTCAAATTAAATGTATTGTTTATGTTTTTTTTCTTGATTCTGCTTTAAGAAACCTTTAATTCTGTTTTTGAAATACTTCATAGTAACATTTTACTAGTTAAAACTGCAGTGGTCAGTGTGTAAATCAGTGTTTGTTCTAATGTGTCTACACTGATAAAACTCTGTTGTTGAGTTTTTAATATCTACAAATGCATTTTGACCTTAGTCAGAATCTAAATTCAAAGAATCTTTATTACATTTAGTTCATTTTGACCTATAGTTTAAATTATGACTTTAAATAAAAGGTAAAAAAACTGCGTCATTATTTATTTTACTGTATCTTTAAAACTAGTTCAAAAAGCGTTTGCACCACACTGATCACATCCGTAGGGGTGAAGGGGATTTGGGGGAGGGTTCCAGCCTAACTTAAGCTGATTTGCGGGGTCTCAGACCACCGTGGGAGGGGGCTTCAGGACCCCCAGCTCCCAACATGCAGCATATTTAGGTTCACGGTCAGAATCGAAGCTGAACGCAGCAAATAGGAACGTTCATGTTCCTGAGAAAGCAGAAGCTTCACGTTGTTCAGTGTGTCGAGCGGCTCGTTCCTGATTCTGCATCTGGTTCAGTGTCGGTTCAGGAACTTCAGAGGAATCTCCTCCTGCACCTGCTCGTTTCGCCCCTGTGGCCCCCGGCCCCCTCGTCGAGCTCAGCGTGGAGCTGATCTGTGTTAAGCTGATAAGGCTGAACTCAGCTGGATGGACGCTGGAAGATGTTTCTGAAGTCATTACGGTGCCAAGTTCCTGTGTGGACAAAAATCCAAGGTCACAGTGAAGATGTAGGTTCATGAAGGATCACACGTCACCGTGTTACTGGATTTTATTAGTACAGAAAGTGAATCCACGACTGTTTGAAGGATTCAATAATCATTACATTATATTTTATTATTTATTGTTATTAGTAGTAGTAGAATTATCTGCACGCTGCTCAGTACACCAGTGGTTTATTTCTTCTCTGGTTTGATGTGAATGTGTTAGTCCTGCTGTTGCTGAACCTTCAGTGGGGATTGAGTGGAGTTTCAGGAACGTCTGGATTCTGAAAGATATTCTGTCACCTAGTGTAGTTTAGATGTAGTAAAGCCTTTAATGGGTCAGGATGGGATGTTTATGGGAACCTCCCACAGTTCCATGTTGTACTAACCTCTGTGATGATTATAATTGTGATAATATTACACCTCCTGTGTTTCCTTTTCTCTGGTTCCTGTCATCTGTAATGTTCTTTTCAGTCTCTGGAGCCTCTAATTCTCCATCAGCTCCTTTTATTTCTCCTACCTGTCACGTCCTAATTTTAAACACTATTTATTTTAAATCACCGTCAGTCTGGTTCGTTCCATAAAGTTCCTGTTGTAATTTGAACTAATTGGTCCAGTGTTCAGTAACCACGCTCTCATCCTGCAGCAGTCACACCCAGCTGATACACAGGATGAGAACACTATTTAAAAAAGACCTTGAACAGTGGACTGAGACATCAAATAATCCCCATCATCATCTCATACTTCAGTTTCATTCACAGGATCGACTTCATCCCAATCAGGCACCTAATAAACACATTCTTACTCCTGTTGGGAGACGACATGTGGTTTGTTTTCCAGTCTGTTAGATGTTGTTATAGTTTTTTATGATCTTCTTCGACATTTCTCCTGGAAAAAGAGAATATTTCACACACAGGAATCAGTGCAGGAATAAAATGTTAGCTCTGCTCTCTGCTGGAAACCTCCACACTCAGCTACTAAAACTCAACGAACACCTTTCACTGTATCTTTCATACGGTGCCGTCAATAAAAAGGATGTAAAGTGTAACGCTGAGATCATCCTCTGAGTAGCAGGATATATCTATATATATATTTAAAGGGTGTGAATGAGGTTGTCTCATTCACAGTGTAAAGTGGAGGGTCATCAGGAAATGCTCTGACTAATGCTGCCTGGGTTTGAGGGTTCAGTCCCTGTTCATGTAGCTGGCCGAGCGTTTCTGTTCTGCAGGATCTTCCTCCTGGGTATGAGACACAATAACACTGCATCAGGAATCATGATTTAAAGAGTGAAGCGAAGTCTCCAGCTGCACACGCAGCAACTTTTAAACCCTCTTTGGACTTTTAATGGCACTGCAAGCTCCCCTCAGCCAGACAGTAAAAGATCAATGAGAGATGTGTGAGCAGGAGCCACGTTTTAATGGTGACATCTGGCCCATTATCTGTGATATTCCAATGACAGGCAAACGCACAACAAGCGACCCTGAACTGAGCTTAGCTCCACTTTCTAAAGGTCTATTTTTCATCATTAAATTCGAGCTGTGACGCCGCCGAGGATGTTTCAGACTGTTATCAACGTGGAGTTTAATCAGCACAGTGCTGACTTTGGAGTTCATGAAGAGGAGAAGATTTAAAACAACCCCAGCACTTCTCCACCGGGTGACGGATCCCTTATCTGTGTCTCCTCCTGTTCGTCCCTCCGTCTTTAACGTCCATCCTCTCATCTGTCTCGTCTCGCTCTCTGTGGAGCTGCTCGCTGGACCAGTCGCCCACAGAGAGTAGGACGTTTTATAGGCCACCGGGTTTTTGTACTAAGCATATTTTAAAGGTGAACTAAAGGTCTGTACGGTTTTATCATTGTCGTGTTGAAACAGGTCTGATGTGGCATCTAACAGGAAAAAGTTTTCAGTGTCACACACAAGCCACCACGTCTGTCCACAGTTCATTAATAAGCTCTTAGCAACCTTCTTGCTGCCTTCGTCTTGCACCTTGTCTCCTGTCAAATGACTAAATGTAAAACTCTGGAGTTTGCGTTTCTCAGACATCAGACTGTTGATGAACTGGTGGATCGGTGTCACGTCAGACTCTGGGGGTCTGTGCTGTCGAGCCAGATCGTAACATGATGCAGACGTGTGCGTGTTGGCTCTGATGCCGTAATCTGCTCAGTCGGCCCCTGAGGTCAGACGACCATCTGTGGTCCCAGACAGAGAGGACCAGAGGATACAGGACTGTGGTGAGGGCCCCGCTCTGTGCCAAGTGATGGAGATTAGTGAAGGATGGATGGAGGCACGCTGACAGACAGACAGGCAGACAGACAGGCAGACAGACAGACAGACAGACAGACAGGCAGACAGACAGACAGACAGACAGACAGACAGACAGACAGACAGACAGACAGACAGACAGACAGACAGACAGACAGACAGACAGACAGACAGACAGACAGACAGACAGACAGACAGACAGACAGACAGACAGACAGACAGACAGACAGACAGACAGACAGACAGACAGACAGACAGACAGGCAGACAGACAGACAGACAGACAGACAGACAGACAGACAGACAGACAGACAGACAGGCAGGCAGATAGACAGACAGACAGACAGACAGACAGGCAGACAGACAGACAGGCAGATAGACAGACAGACAGGCTGACAGCTGTGTGACCTCCTGAGGGCAGCGGTGCAGACGAGAGCACTTTGTCCTAACAGCTAATTAAATGTCTCTTCTCTGCGTTTTCTCCCTGTTTGTATTTAAAACATAAAACACAAACTGTCTTAATCCTGTTTAGGGAATTCATTAATTAGTTAGTTAAGTTGGTTCTCTGGTTTCAGCCTCCATCATTTGTTTATGAGCGTCTAAAATCATCTGTGATCAAATCACATGTTAAAATCTTCTAGTTAGAACTTTTAAACATTATAAAAGCTTCAATAAAATGTTTATAATTCACAGTTTTTAGCAGATATGTCAAAATTACAGATTCTTTTATAAATATGTAACACAGTATATTATATTTTATATTAAATATTTTATATTATACTAGAAAACCTTAATTTACTGTTTAAACAGAAGATTCCTCCTCCAGAAAATGTCTTTACTTATTTTTGACCTTTAAAAAAGAAAATTTAAATTAAACTTAACATTAACAATTTGTACTTTTACAGCAGGAATCTTATTTATGAGACACATGTGGAATAAATCCAAATAATTTAAAATACTTTTAAAAACTCAGTCAGCTTGATGCCCAGAGAAATTACTTTCTTAGTGGAGTACTTGTACTTTTGAATTTAAACTACATTTGAAAGCTTGTATCTAATACTTGAAGTTGTTCTTCTACTTTTACTTGGTATCTCAGTGCTGCAGCCTTTTATCAAGCTCAGTATTCAGCACTATTCAATGACTGAAGCGCCTGTTTATTGTTTATTTGTGCACAACCAACATAAAGTGTCTTATTCTGTTTGGCCACCAAGTGGCACCATTGGTTCTTCAGTTCTGGACTCTGGATCCAGGGCCATGTCCTCTGTGTTGAGTTCAGGTGACTGTGAAGGCCAAACATATGATTCACTTCACTATCATACTCCTCAAAGAGTCAGTCCTCCCCCCGTCTTTCCTGTAACCTTCACACCAGGTTTAATCAGATTCCCTAATGAAGACATTGTTTCTGTCTTTGCTGTAGCTCTTCTGACGAGCTGCGATGGCTTCAGACTCGCCTCGTCCCAGCGCGTCATACCCTTAAACCCCCCAGCAGCTGGTCTGTTCCAGGGTGAAGAGCCAACGCTGCCGCATTTCATCCAGGAGTTGGTCAGAAACAAACGTCAGTCCGTCGCTGAGTTGGTGCGAGCTCAGCCTCATTTGGTCCATGACATGGGCTGGCCAGAGATTCACGAAACATCCCGTTCCCAGAGCAAGATGGACTCAGTGAACTCCTCTCAGTTAAACCCACCACCCTCAGGCAGCCAGGATGTAGCCAGGACCCGTGTTGCTGCTGTGGATGAAAATGTAGACGTGGAGGACGAGATGGAGGTGAGGACGAGCTCGAGGTTGAAGTTATTATATGGTACTGATGAATCTAACAGTGCTTTTTATACAGATCACATTTTATCAGTATGAGTCAAACACATACTGTATGTAAGAAAAATAATACTTGAATACTGGTAACGACTAGAATTATTTAAAAAAAAAACGAATTAAATCTTCTTTGTCACATATCTGTGTGTTTGACTTTCAGCGTATGGTCCATCTGGTGGTTCCCCAGGATGTAGAAAGCTACAGGGGACACACGGGCACCACTGACCCAGAGACAGAGCTCCACGGTGGACCGGGAGTTGGTGATGCCTCCCAGGAAGGATCGGGCTACTATTGGACAGATATAGAGGACAGAGAGAGGGGAGAGGAGGGAGGAGAGGACCGAGAGAGAAGAGGAGGAGAGGACGAGTGGGAGAGAGACACCAGGGAGGACAGAGAAAGGACCGGGGAAGACATAAGAGGAAGGGACGAAGAGGGCGGAGGACGAACAGATCATCACGATCACTTAGAAGTCAACCACACGACACCAGATCTGGACGCTCTGATTGGTTAGTGGAACTTACAACAATCAGCTTCAGCAATCAGCAACAGTTCCACAGACGTTAGTCTCTGCACCAGCTGCAGTTTGTCTCAGATCAGGTCACATGTAGATTAACATGATTTAATTTAAGTATTATTTCTCCACTTATTGTCTTTTTGTCCAGTCAAAACCTTCTTGCAACTGTAGAAGATTAGCTGGCAAGAGGTTTATTCATGATACAAACACAGATGTGTTTCTGAAATGTCTCTTATGTGTCTCACAGGCTACAGTCCAGTTTTACAACCATCCGCCTCCAAGCAGCCTAACGTCTCCACCCCAGCTGAGATGCACGATTCTGGGCTAGAGAAGCATCGTACTTCCCCAGTTCTGGAGGTGACGACAGAGAAAAGTTGTACATAGAATTTATTTTATTTTCTATAAACCTAAACTGTATTTTCCCTTTATAGATTAAAACAGCTGTTAGAAAAATATGTGAAAGACAGAAAAACCTATTACCCAAACCCATTATTATTATTATTATTATTATTATTATTATTATTATTATTATTATTATTATTGTACAGTGTAATTGGCAGATTGCAGCAGAACGGTTTTACTTCTAGAACCTGTCTACGTACAGATGCTGAGCAGTCTTTAACAAAGACGCTGAAGTTTGGATCAGTTGCAGTTGGACTTTAATTGGATTGCAGATAATCCAGAGCTCACCTACTAACCTTCATCTGAATGATTTAATTAGCATTTATGTGGCCTGTGTCGACCGAGTGACTGCAGAAAACTGACAGAGTGACTTCTGTTTCTTAAATCTTTAATCTTCAATGAAATAAGACACATGTTTAGGTCTTTTCAGGTTAGTATGGATGGTATGTTAGTCTGATGTTGATGCTACCTTGACACCATCATTCATCCCATCATGAACTACTTGTGCCGTCAACATTAGAAACATTAGAGTCACTTCAAAACACCGTCTCAGTGATGAGAGTATTTAAGATAAAAAAGCAAAAGCAACATAATATGAAAGCTTTTTATTTCCATTTTAATCAATATTTTCTTTGTGGGAACTATCTATTACTACAGTTTATTATATTTGGACATCCACAGTGTCTCTTTGTAACCTGTCTGTTTCTCTATGTAGCTGGGTGGGAGAGAGCTGTGGGAGGCAGAGGGGGAGGAAGACACTCAGTCCAGTGGCTACGGAGTTCTTCATTCCTCCATCACTACAACTATTACTACACCTGCTGCTACTTCTACTTCTGCTTCTACGTCTACTGCTACTTCTGCTGCTGCTGAGGACCCTGTAGGAACAGCCACACCGGAGACAGACACAGGCACAGACTTTGGGCTGCTGCGAAGTTACACTAAAGGTAAAGTAATTTCACCTAAATCTGCACTAAACTAAAAGACTTTCAGGAGATTCTGTTAATTAACTGGTCTCTGCATGTTTGGCTTTTGTTGATTTCAGTCATGAAATATGAAATAAAACAAACACTGTTACAGTTCACACCAACAAATGCTGAAGTTGAGCTGATGGTTGCTTGTGTTTATCTGTGCTCGATCGCTGCAGAAGGGACGGAGGACGAAGAGGCAGAGAGGGAGGAGGAAGATGATGAAACAGGTCTGGCACATATCGGACTGTTTACCCAGAATCCCACTGTACCAGAGGTTGGCATGGCTCCCAGCAGAGAGCCGCTGCAGCCCAGTGTGGAGGAAGAGCGGGAAGAGAGAGGGCACGAGCTGACAGGTGAAAAGACATCATGATATTATAATACAGAACAAGTTAACGTGGAGTGAAACAACAATCTGATCTTTAATACAGAGGTTTCAAGCTCAGTGCTGTTTCATTTTTTACATGTTAGTTGGTTCACTTTACTTTTTACTGATGATAGGGAGCGACGTAAAAACAGATAAAGGTCAAGATTCAATTTGTATTCAAGGTGTTCGAGTGGAGGACGAAAGTGAAGAGGTGGAGGAGGACAAGTGGAGAAAGGTGGGGTCAAGAATCAGGCACATCATCCCGCTCACCACAGATCCCTCCCCCACAGTCGGCTTCACTGACCCGTCCTGGGATTGGCTGGAAAAGACCAAGTCTGTGCAGACTCAGAGGTCAGAGGTCAGGGGCGGTGGGGTCACAGAAGTTTTCATGCCAGACACTGATTTTGATGAGATGGAGGAGGCCCAGCAGGTAGAGTTACACGTGCGTGTGTGTGTGTGTGTACGATCTTACATTTAGTGATTATTATCATTCTTCTTATGTTGTTTGTTGTCGTCTTTCAGGTCGTGTGTGTGGACTGGAGCGAGCTGGCCGGACGCGGTTACGTCATCCTCAACATGACGCAAAACTTGAACTGTGTAAGAACAAAGCTGTAATATTGACGTTAAAGGTGCTGTGTTTATTTAGATAGATGCTCTATTAGACATATCAAAGATTTAGGCCTCCAGCAGCACATAGTGACACAAAACAACAAGAATGGAAGTAAACTGACCAATATCAAGTCATTTAAACACATACACTCAGGTGTAGAAAGTAAAACAACAAATAGTACCCACATATAGGACGATTCTGTATATAGGACAACATCTCCTCAAGCAGCTGTTGCTAAGAAAAACCCTTCACACCCGAAAGTTTCCTGAGATGAATCCAGGAAGAAAAGAGTCGAATGAAACATAAAAGACCCACATTAAACAGTTAAAGCATCAGAATCAACCCCGATCATCAGTATTTAACCTGTACTGTGTCAGTTTAGACAGAAATGACTTTATAAACCAGAGACTGATTCTCCCACACAGTCAGAACCAGAACAACAGGACTTTACTTTTAGAGGCCGTTTGGTTTTGTGTGGCTCAGGACGTGATGGAGGGGCTGTCTCTGTGGTGTCTGTCGCCATGGCAGCGACCTTATGGTTGTTATGGTTGTTCTCCTACACTCGTCCTGTTGGATCTCACTCCTCAGTTGTGTGTGTGTGTGTGTGTGTGTGTGACAGGAGGAGTTTCGTGTAGACCAGGGCGTACGGTTGTTGAAGACAATGGAGCGAGTGTTTGCTCGAAGGATGAATAGTCCCGAGGGATCGTGGGTGCTGTACCTCAGCAAGCCGACACACCAGCAGCACCAGCTGCTGATGAACGTGGCATCTGAGCACGGTACTGACATACACACACTTATGAGGACACGTAATGCATCCCCTAGAACTTTACTTTGAACCCTTTTACCATCACAACGTAATGTCCGACCCTAATCCTTATCCTAACTGTGTTTACCTTCATCTAATTACAGCATCTAATTAAAAAAACACAGGGAGGAAAACATACACAATGTGATATCTCAAGCCTGAAAGTTATGGCTAGGATTGAATTTAATACCTTGTGTTTTGTGTCTTCCAGGAGTGATAGCTACCAAGGATGTGCTGGGAATGCTGGGAGAAATCAGGAAAAGTTTAAATAAGGTACATGTCCAGTAAAATCTACCCTCAGATATGTAGAGAACTGTTACAACAGAAGGTTAGATTAGCACAGGGCTCAACTTCATTTGATTAACACTATTAGTAGTTTGGATGCTTTTGGTCTCCAAACCTCTGTTAAGGCAGAATTATTTAATATTTCACAAAATAAGTAAAGCATCAGCGTTTTCTTTCCTCCCCTGAAGCAGCTTGGTTTGAAATGGTGACAGTGCAGAACTGTCCTCAAGTATTTTATGGATTCTTGGTTAAATTTATTGGTGGCTGCACAAATGATAATCACTCAGTGCTCAGCTGATCAGTTAAGATCATTTTATAGTAGAATCTGAGTTGATAAATAATCCTGATAAATGTAATATTCAGCTAAATATATCAAGGTCAAGGTTTCTTATGTTGTGGTTACTGCTCCCAGGTAAAATATTAACTCGGGCAGTTTATTGAGTCTGAACATGTTGTAAAATGTTTCCAGATGAACAGTTAAAGTCTTTCTAATTACTTTACATTTATACAATTAAAAAAGAAAAAACTGCATTTCACAGATTGAACATTACTAAATGGCCAAACAGGAAACCTCTACTCCGCCTTGAATCAAAGGGAGTCTTATGCTGCACATCTGCAGCTTCTTGGACGTAAAGTAAAGCCTCTCTCGCTCTTCAGTACCAAGATGTACCTGTCTCACCTCCCAGTAGATAACAGTTTGAGTCCTCAGGTCAAGGTTAATCCCGGCTCTTCTCTGCCTTTTTGTTGCACTATTACAAAACACAAGTTTGCAACTTGAATATGAGGAACACACTGTAATAAAGATTATCAAAGTTTTAGAATCCAACGTGGTTTTTAACTCAAGTTTCCTTCAAACGTCTGCAGACGTGTCTGATTTCTAATGAAGAATTGTGTTTGTGTTACTATTTAGTTAAACTGCTGTGTGTGATTGTGTTTCTTGAGGTGGGCATCCAGAACTACAGCGCAGCCAATACGTGTCAGTCTCGGCCCAGTCAGACGCGCAGCGACTACGGCAAGCTGTTTGTGGTTCTGGTGATCATCGGCTCCATCTGCATGGTCATCATCACATCTGGATTCATATACATCTGCTGGCAAAGACGACTGCCTGCAGCTAAGACAACGGTCGGTGGTAACACACGCGTACACGCTTGTATTTGTGTGATAAGATGATTAAATGGATGCAGAAATGAGCTGCAGACGTGTGTCGCGCTGCTTTTGTCAATAAGAACGATGAGCCAACTATTTAAATGTTCCTCACATTAACGTCAGGAGATGCACGTGTGGAACTTATGTGAATTTCTTCACTGCTCTTGTTTTTCTGCTCAGTTTCGAGCCGAGGAGCTTCACTTTGTGGAGAATGGTTGCCACGACAACCCCACACTGGATGTGACCAATGACAGCCAACCTGAGATGCAGCAGAAGAAGCCGAGCACCAACGGGCTCGCAGCGGGAGGAGAAGGAGTCAGGGAGGACGGCAGTCGCTGGCAGGTGATGGGACGACTGATTAGATGGAAAATAATGTACATGCAGATGGATGAGGAATGAACCTGATGGTAAGAGGGTAATGGGCTTCATCTTCTTTTCCAGGTGTTTGTCAATCAAGCAGCGACTGAGGAGGAGGAAGAGGAGCAGGATACACATCTCTGATGGACGAAGAGGACGAGGAGACAGGGTTATGGACAGATGATAAGCGAAGCCTAAAGGGACGAAGAGTGAGACTGAAGAGAAACAGATGTTTGTGGAGAGATGATGAAGAAGAACTGAAGAAATTATTGATGGAAGTTAAAACACTTAGGTAAAAACTGGTGTTGTCCAATCAGAGTCAAGGTAGGATAGATCATAGCAGGAGGAGTCTTTGATGTCATCATGAAGACGTTATGGATTAGACACTGGGGAATATTTCACACACACACAATAAGTTTGAGATTAAAAATTTCGATCCACAAAAGAACAATAAACCAGAAAAACCTTCTGAGATGTCAACCTTTAAAAATCTGAAGGTTGCACTTCAGACTGAAACGTTGGAAATGTCATTTCCTCATTGATGTTAGATAATGTCACCTTTACTTAATAAGTAAGTTTAGTGTGCCTTATGGTTTTACGTTTTAGCTTTTAGTGCTGTTGATGCACAAGATATTTTTGACATAAAATTAGAAATAAATCATAGCATAAAGCACATTTTACGCCTTTAGTATTTGAATGTAAAGGAACAAAGTTTGGCTGTTGTCTTGAGTCACATTACACCAAATAGAGTGGGAGCAGAAATCTCAAATAAAGTGTTGATCTTACCCAAAAAGTACCAGTTGTTGAATGTAACACGTTTAGTGCTGTGGTTAAGTACAATTCTGAGGTACTTGTATTTTACTGGAGTATTTTCCTTTTTGCTACTTTATTATTCTGCTTCATTATATTTCAGAGGCTCATACTGTACCACAGCATTCATCTGGCAGCTACACTCATTAGTTACTGTACAAATTAATATTTTAAATACCAAACCTATGATGAACTTAAAATATAAAATACCCAACAATATATAAAGTGGTTTCAATGCACTTCCACATCTTCCTAGTTTTTGCATATTAATTACATATTTTTCTACCTGTTGTTCATCCCTAATACTGTGAATGTCAGATTCTTACAGTTTTCTCCACCACTGTTTGCTGACAAAAGCCAAGTACTGAAGTACATGAAGTCTGATCATGAAAGGTCTATTTAGAGTCGGTAGATGTTCCCCAGTGTCTGACTTGGTGACAGCACTGACTCCTCTTAGCTGCTTCTTTAAAAGACGGAACAGAAAACCTTCAGCGACTTTCACAGAAAGCTTTTGGCACTTTATTGAGTCCTCTTGGAAATAGCGACTATCATCGGTGAAATGCTGCATCATGTTTAATGTATTACATACTACAGTGACTGAAATAGCTCTAATTTGCTTATAGGAATGGTTGTAACCGCTGAGGATGTTAAGTGTTCACTCTACAACAAGTCATGTGATGCTCTACTATGTGCTGTTAGCCTAATACGCTTTTTACAATAGTGTTGGAATGGCTGCTGTATGCTCCTGGCTAAATCTTGAGGCGATGACACATGGGCAACATTCAGAGACCAAAAGCATGAAAAATATGTAGAAGTCAAGTCGAGCCCCGAGTTTACGGTGTTTTAGTGTTAATATTAAAATCGGGGTCATCACGCTCGTGCTGTGGTCGTGCTCTGGCCACTAGAAGCATGAGACATGTGGTTAACATCACCTGAGTGAGTCTGATCTAAATCAGTGTGATCACGTTCAAATCACTGCGGCTGTGTTTGAGTCACTAGAGTCATGTACACGTAGCCACGGGAACGTCCGAGTCACTACTATAATATTTACATCATTAACTCATGGTTACTACTGGAGTCAGTGTGCTCGTGTTTGAGTCGTGTTAGAGTCACTACAGCGACGGACGAGTCGTGTTAGAATCACTACAGTGACGGACGAGTCATGTTAGAGTCACTACAGTGACGGACGAGTCGTGTTAAAATCACTACAGTGATGTTTGAGTCGTTTTAGAGTCACTACAGCGATGTTTGAGTCGTGTTAGAGTCACTACAGTGATGGACGAGTGGGTTAGAGTCACTACAGTGATGTTTGAGTCGTGTTAGAATCACTACAGCGATGTTTGAGTCGTGTTAGAGTCACTACAGCGATGTTTGAGTCGTGTTAGAGTCATTACAGTGACGGACGAGTGGGTTAGAGTCACTACAGTGATGTTTGAGTCGTGTTAGAATCACTACAGCGATGTTTGAGTCGTGTTAGAGTCACTACAGTGATGTTTGAGTCGTGTTAGAGTCACTACAGTGATGGACGAGTCGTGTTAGAGTCACTACAGTGACGGACGAGTCGTGTTAGAGTCACTACAGTGACGGACGAGTCGTGTTAGAGTCACTACAGTGACGGACGAGTCGTGTTAGTGTCACTACAGCGATGTTTGAGTCGTTTTAGAGTCACTACAGTGACGGACGAGTCGTGTTAGAGTCACTACAGTGATGGACGAGTCGTGTTAGAGTCACTACAGTGACGGACGAGTCGTGTTAAAATCACTACAGTGATGTTTGAGTCGTGTTAGAGTCACTACAGTGATGTTTGAGTCGTGTTAGAGTCACTACAGTGACGGACGAGTCGTGTTAGAGTCACTACAGTGACGGACGAGTCGTGTTAGAGTCACTACAGTGACGGACGAGTCGTGTTAGAGTCACTACAGTGACGGACGAGTCGTGTTAGAGTCACTACAGTGATGTTTGAGTCGTGTTAGAGTCACTACAGTGATGTTTGAGTCGTGTTAGAATCACTACAGTGATGGACGAGTCGTGTTAGAGTCACTACAGTGACGGACGAGTCGTGTTAGAGTCACTACAGCGATGTTTGAGTCGTGTTAGAGTCACTACAGTGACGGACGAGTCATAAAACCCTGCTCCAGTCAGTGTTATAGTCCGATTCCATGAGCTCATGTTCACGTTGCTGCAGCATCGTCTGACTCACTAACCAGCTTTTAATCGTTGCCAAGTCACTAAACGTGAGACTCGTGGGCTTGACAGGTTCAGTGCTGCATTTCTAAAATACCGGCAAATGACCAAACTGTCATATAACAGTAGTAATATCAGATCAGACGTGCTGGCTGATTTACTGAAATGGAGGACGACAGATGCAGCAGCTATTTTCAACATGCTTTTTATTTTTTTTCAGTTTTTGACAGTGATTTCGTTGCTGCAGCTGTCACTCTCCACGTCTCCTGGTACAGATAGAATTGCCCATCTGCATTTAATCAAGATGCTGCCTGTGTTTCAGCTCCTTTTACTCTGACTTTTCTCGATGTAACAATACTGTATATGGCTTCACTGTAAACTAGGCTGATTGATATGCACTTTGTTAGCTAAGCAGGGTTTATGGAGAGTTCAAGACAGAGTACTGTTCATGCTGAATAACTAATATGACTGCCTGCTATGTAGATGATCTGTTTAAAGCACAAGACACAGGCAGGACACGTGTCCCCTTGTCATCTGGATTAGCATGTAGCTTTCAGCACTGCAGCGAGCACCAGTATCAAAAACCGTAATGAAACACACAGCTTCTGTTGCTTTAGTTTGCTGAATGCCTGAATAAGAGCGTTTGCTTTTTGGTGCTTTTCCTTGCTAGAAAACTGAACGCTTCACAGATAATAATCATTTGAATTTGTTTCACAGATGATCTTTCATCTCAGAATATGATGGCAGCATTTGCATTTTTAGCAGTGCTAGTGCAAGTCAATGGACATTCAGCTGTAGCAAAAAACTAAAATGACTCACTGTATAAAGAGAACAAATTGAGTTTTCTGGTAAGATTTTTAGCCAGATTCTTGTCCTACATCTTGCTGAGGTTTCATTCCAGGTGTTCTTTTAATTTGTTGTATATATTGTCTTTTTGTAAGTCTTTATAAGCATTTTGTTTACATTGTCTGTCACTCTTTAGTTGTCAGTGTAATAAGTTATGTCACATGTGAAATAAAGTTTGGAAAAAATGTGACTGATCAATTCTTTCTTCCACAACTCCGAACATAAAAACTGGTGTTTTTTGTGTTTGTGGGACCTAATTTTGTCTCTCTTAATTTAAATTTAAAGTGAATAAATGGTTTGTCTTAATGTCGGTGAATAATATCATATTTTTCAAACAAATATATTATTTATCAATTTTAGAATTAAATTAGCAGCATATCTTAAATGATAGGAATACGCTTATGATGTTAATTGTTACAATAGGAGCATTCACTATAATCTTATTTATTTAACTTGGACCTTTCAAATAAAATTTAAGTTGAATGTGACACAGACACAGACAAATCATTCAAATAAAAATAACAGCGAGATTCAAGAAGATTGAATATGCAGCAATAAAGTGAAATATAAAGAAATATAATAATATAGAAGAAGCAGATTTGTGTCTTTTATTATTAAAAGACCTTTCTTAATTTCGGACAGGCAGATCTCAGTCATCTAAATCTCGGCTTTGCACCAGGGGTCCTTTATGCTAACGCTAATGCTCGTCAGCTAGCAGCTACGTACGCAGTCAGTTCCTGAGACAGAGATGGTGGTTTGTGTGAGCTGAGAATGAGCCCGAAAGATGTTAGGTTTGTTGATTTACTTAAAATAATTTGAATACAACCTCTGACTCACCTGTTTTTAGCTGTTTGTTATTTTTGACATGTTTGTTAGCTGTCACACTGTCTCGAAATCGTTTGTTTTGTGTCAAGCTAGCCGAGCTGAGCTAGTGAGGTAACGTTACCCTAACCTGCGTGCTGTGCTTTCGTCTAAAATAGTAGCAGTGAATGCTGATTGTTTGTGGTTGACTTACAACTTAAGTTATAAAACACTATTGTAATATACGCCAACTCCTTAAATATTGACCCACTTTAATCCGTATTAGAATGATTTTGTTCTTCAATTGTCAAACGTTAATTAACGTCACTTTCAGAACTGGCGTACGATGCTACTTATCGTTACCGCCCACTGCGATTAGCTAAATTCTTTAGCAATTAAATATTAAAATAAGTTACTTCAGTTTAACTGCTGCTTTCTTCTGTTCGTATAACATGATAACGGCTCTGTCGGGCTCTCGAATTGGTTCATTGTATGGTGCGTTTGCTTTCAACGTCAAGCTGACAACATTACGTTAAATGTGTATGTTTTTTGAATGGTGTCTGGTGTCACCCTCTGTACTTAAAACGAATAATACCAAAACGTTAACAAAGGTTAAATAACCTGGTTGTTATGCGTCAGTTTACATTAATATTCGGCAGTAATTAAAAACCTAAACGTGTACAGACGTAACCTAACGTTAGCTGTTAGCTAGCTACTAAGAAAGCGACCTAGCTTAGCTACATAGCATTATACTGAAACGACCCAAGAACACATGTAGTCCAGCTGAACGTTTTCCAGTTCAACCAAACAAGCTCAATGCTACGAGCTTAACATGAGTTATGTTTAAAAGTGAGGTTGTCAGATGGGAACCAAGGACAGCTAGGAGCTGCTAATTAAGGACAATAACTCTGCTTTTGTCCTTCAACCAGTCGAAACCAGTTTCTTGTTAAAATCAGCATCTTTCCACCTAATGTTGGAGCAAATTCCGAAACTGAATAAAGTCAGAAGTTTTTCTTCTCATTTAATTGATTTATTGAAAGGTGGCTTTAATGATCAGGTGAAGAACTCCGTCACACATCCGTATAACCGCATGGGGCTGCTTAGTGCGTAGCTAGTTAGCTTAGCGGCTAAACTACGAGTATCAGGCCCTTACAAGGAAGTTCCCCATGTAAACAGTTGGCTAAATGTGCCCGACACCCCCGCATGACACTGCAACCCCCCGCCAGTAAACAGCCTGGCTTCCGTGTTGTTACTGTGGGACGATTCAGGTGAAAGCTGGGACTAAAAACTGGCATCAAAAAGAGAAAATCACAATAACAGCAGACGGTGGATAAGTGTTGTTAATAGTGACTGAATAGTTTGAATCTACTTTTTGTAGTTGATTGATAATAACATGAAATTAATAATTAATTATTGAAGGAACACCATTAAATCATTCCAAAACATAAGAATTAGGATGTATCTTTAAAAATATTCAATTATTTTATCTAAAATGGTTCCATACCTAGATGTAGTGACAAAATGTAAAACCTCCTGTAGTTTATGTGCCAGAGTTTTAAATAGTACAATAGTTTGACTGTAATATTTTGGTTTGAAGCAACCTTTGTCAGCTGCTTGAATTAGCACTGTGTCTTTTGTGATGTAATTAGCGACAGCGTTTCCATCTGTTTTGTCATCTTTCTTTCTTTGTTTTTTTTAAATGATTCCACTAATGTTTGCTGAGTGTGTTTTTGTGCTGCTATCTTGGCTGGTTTAGGTTTTATGAGCCCTTGTGACCACCCTGGTCTATACTATGGTAGACCCTTTCATGCACTCTCAGTGCCCAGTAGTATGTCCCTGTGAAGGTGTGGAAAGTGTGTTTTATTTGTCTTTAGTAAGTGAGACATACTCTATCAGTTCACACACCATTAAAACATGTTCTCGTGGTTCATAATTACTAAGTAATAGTAATTATGCAAGTTAACATTTAATGCAAACATGTTTGCACATATTTACTTTTACATGTTGCAAAGAACCTTATTGACATTTAAAATGTTTTGTTTTTAGTATACGATTTATATTAAAAAAGAACTTGAAGTCTCTTAACACTGTATTTATATAACTTCATGACTTGGGGCCCCATCCAAAGCAACACATGCACATTTGTAGTTTTTAACTGTGTCACATTTAGCAGACAAGTGACCAGTTGTAACTCCCTGCCAACACATGGCTGTAATCATCTTCCAGTTTTTAAATGTCTCTCCGGGTCTTGCTGTACTGGAAATATGCCAACAGTAGTAACAGTTAAAATTAGACGGTGATCAAACATACGTAGCAACAGCACAAGTATGTTGTAAAGAGCCTCAGTGTAGGCAACAGGTGTAGAAACTATGACTGTTGGTTGGACCAAATACACAGACTTCACCTTGTGATGGGTGTGGACAGACCAAATGATTCATGGAAAAAATAAAGTCATTTGTAGTTGCAGCACTGGTTTGACCTGACACATTCTTCCTTGTCTGCCCTCTGCTGTCTGCAGGCATGACCTGATGACAGCAACTACTGGCTTTTCCTGCATCACTCTAGCTCTGTTGGATAGGATAAAACGCCCACAATTTACCATCTGCTGAGGACTCATCCTGAGTCTGCCACGTCATCTTCCCTCAAAGACCAAAAACAACCTGTGATTGAGCTCTTTCAGCACCCACAGTCTCTCTGCAACCTCCTTCAACAAAGAGACAATGTATTGCCTTCAGTGGCTCCTCCCTGTGCTTCTCATCCCTAAGCCCCTGAACCCAGCGCTGTGGTTTAACCACTCCATGTTCATGGGCTTCTACCTGCTCAGCTTCCTGCTAGAGAGGAAGCCCTGCACCATCTGTGCCTTGGTCTTCCTGGCTGCCCTGTTTCTCATCTGCTATAGCTGTTGGGGCAACTGTTTCCTCTATCACTGCCAGGACGCCACACTGCCGGACGCTGCCCACGACCCGGCGATTGTTGGGACCTAAGTGGGAAAGACGTAGACAGATATCGAAGCGGGAAAAGGGAGGGCGTGAAGGTTGACGAGGCATCGCTGGAGAATAATTTTAGAATGCTACTGCCATGCTGTAAGAGGGGAGGGACTGCACTTTGGGGGTGGGCGACCAGTAGCGAGCCGGTTCTGAAAGACTGCTGGAGGGGGATACCCCTGAGAATAGAAAGAGGTGGTACTAAGGAGGAGAGGAGCTGGGTTTAGAAGATTATTGAGGCATGTTTGCCATGCTGCAAAAGAAGACTTAAGTTTGCGGTCGTAGGTAGGAGGAGAGGAGGGGGGGCAGGATATTGGAGGAGATGATAGGCGAACTTTTATGTAACAAGCAGGGAGGGATGGGCATCCAAACCTGAAATGCTACGGTTAGGACCGGAGGAAGGAACAATTTAATTTTCAGCAACTTTCATTCCAGCAACGAATGGAAACTAAACAATTTGTGACCACTGTGTTTCAGTATTCTGGTTCCCCTTTGGCCCACTGGCTCGTTTACATCAACAACACGGATTCACATTCTCCAAAAAACTGTTGGGCTGTCTCCATTAGAACAAAAAAGTCTTCATCCCAAACTGCCAAAATTCACCTCACCTCACTGAAATCTGCAGACAGAGTTTGGCTGTTTAAGCATCCCTAGCAGCCGCGCTCGCTCCTAGCTGTCGAGGCAGTTGTGGACAAACTTTAAAAGACAGGAAGTGCTGATGAATAGCTGGCACCTGCACCTGTCCAACATGACCAAACTCTGTCGCCATTTTGGCTCTGCACATGTAACGTTGCCCTCAAAAAGGAGAGACACTGGACAATCAATTAAAATGCTGTGAATAATTCCCCGTTCATCGCATCACCACACAAACCCGACGCTGAGAAACTGTCCTGTTGCTCACTGTGCTCTACAGCTGCCCCCTCCTTGTCTCCTCCTCCTGCCTCAGTGAATGTCCCCTACTGCCAGACTCACGATCTGATCTTTATTGCTGTTTTTTTGTTTTTCTTGTGCATGGGTTAGTGATTTTTTTTTTCCCCCAAGCATTAAGTTCAATAAGTTGAAATTTTAATGAAATGCTGAAAGTTTCCAAAGGGTAGAAATATATCTGGACGTGTGAAAGATGATCTGTGTTACGTACGACAGGTTTGCATTTTTTGTGATCATGACATGCTGAGAAACTTAAATGTGACGACACAAAAGAAAACAAACCTTCGATAGTATTTCCAGCAATTATATTGTTCAGAATGCAAACGTTTCCTTATGTGTCACCACTGCAGGTGTTATGTTTAGCTGTCTGACACAGGCTAAGGTGTTCATACTGTGTTTACCTATTGGTGTGCGAGAGAGAGAGAGAGAGAGTGTGTTTGTGTGTAGCCTCCTGTTGCAGTGCTGAATGTACTCACTGCTACATGATTGCTTTGGTTTTAATTTAAATAAAGTTTTTCCTCTATGTTAAACTGTGTCAAATTCAGTTTATCTAATATTAACAGGTATTGTTGGGAGTATGTGCTGTTTTTAATCAGCTTCATAATATCTTGGACTGAAATTAAGAATCAGGAAAATGAACTTCAGAATGCAGAAAAGTGCCTGTTACAGTGAAGTAAGTCTGTTTTTATAAGTTTATTAGTTTGAGGTGAATTATTTGATCTTTAGGTTTTTACTGGATTGCAGTGATTTTGTTAAAGAGTAAAACAGAAAAAAGTGAGAACTAAAACATTTAGCTAGAAACGGACACCTTCAGATTAAAGGAAAGATCACATTTAAAACAGCACTACATGTAGAGGGTTTTGTATGGTAAATCTAAACTGTTCTAGCAGCTGTGACTAAAATGTACATTTCAGTCCCTGAAATATAGTAAATGAATATATACTTAATTCAGGGTTAATTCCAATCACATTTGGCAACTAAATATGTAAATCTGTTAATTGATTCTCTCACACCTGGAAAGTCTGAATAAGAACTAAGTACTGAGTTCTTTGAAAAGTCCTTGTTTAAAAACTCATTTACTGAAGAGTTGTGTAAAATTTGGTGTGTATTCATTTTTTCCTGTATCTTTATTCCCAGCAGCCAGGAAACTGGATCAGGTGGGATTGTTGTCAGTTGTTTCTGTGTTTCTGCCGATTAATATTTCCAGGAAGTGCTGTGAACAAAAAGGCCGAGTTGTTCTGTCCCTACAGGTTTATCATTCCACTTGTTTTAAAAGACTTGAATCTATCACTACCAAGCTGTTCTAGTCGCACGTGGTCATCCTACATGTTACTAAGACATGTTTTTGTGTTTAATGTCTCACCACAGTTTTTCTGTGGAGGTCTACAGATGGTTCCTGTAGTCATGTCTTCTTTTTTCCAGTTTTCTAAAACGTTTCTTAATGTGGATTATAGTGTGAGGGGTCACCTGTTTAAAAAGCGACCCTTTGGGAAGTCACTGTAAATGTAGAATGAACGTTATAATGTCAGCAGCAGTAAAGAGCTGAGAATAGTGGATTATACAAACAACAGATAAACGGTGAACAAGTGCTGGACTTCAGGTGATGATGCAACTCAGTGCAAGACGGAGCAACAACCATCCCCACAGAGCGTCATGTCATCAATCTCCTCCTAGATGCTGTTTCTCATCCTACTACAACAGAAAGTTCTGTGTTGGTTTATTACAGCTCCAGATTTCACCATCGCTTCTGAGACACTGAGCCAAGGTAAACTCTGAGCTTCAGTTCGATTTCTGATGTTGTGCTTTGGTTTATTGGTGAGTTTCAAAGTGGGGAAACTGAAAATAAAAAGAATCACGGCAGAAGAAGTCACAACATATTAACAGATTAATTTATGTTTGAGCTTGTGACAGACTGAAGGTTCTTGAACGCAGCACACTCAGCTGACGGTGGCACCTCACCTGAAAACAGTCTCCTAATGATGCAGGAGGGAAGAGAGAGCAGCTGGTATGTCCTTTAGGTTTAAACCACTTTAGATTAGTGTATTTAAATATTTAGAATCTCTGCAGCCTCCATGGTTTGAACATGAAACCTACAGACGGTGATGACTATTAACTCTTCTGTTCTTAGATGAGGAGAGGGAGAACCAGCCGTCCTGTCCCTACAGCCATCAAACAATCATCTCAATCAGGTAATTAAACATTAAATTTAAACATCACTTTAAGTTTGTGAATTTACTTCCAGGCACCAAAAATAATATAATACGACATAATTCACTATATTTTTACATTTTTAATATGAATCTGCAAAATAACTATCTGTCAGTTAAAAGTAGTGTGATGTAGAAATATTCCAGTAAAGTGTTTTACTAGACTAAAATGTTCTTTCAACTGCTGCTTTGCTTTATTGTAATATTGTTTTATTTACTGGCTTGTGACATAAGGACCTCGACTGGAGGTGGGACACAGCCAGGATTTGTCCAGATGCTTGTACTAAGTAGTTTAATGTTGTCTTTAAGTTCTTGTCTTGTCACTTTTCTTCTTGGCGGTTTGTGGAGCTCGCTGTGTTTCTGTTGAATGAGTTTCACCACCGACTGCAAATGTTTGTCAGCACAGTTAAATTAAAGCATAGAGAAAAAGGCAAACTACACACACGTTAAACCCACAGTTTGTTTCCTAAAGTCTCAGACAGACTTCAGACATCAGCATGTTGAACAACACAGGAACTGGATGAGCTGATTCATCTACAGCCATCATGAGGTCAAAGGTTACATTTCTCAAAGACTTCTTGACCAAACCCACTCTGTTTGTTGAACTAACTCTTAAAATGTTTCTTCCAGCTGAAGAAGTGATTTTCTGTCTTCAGTTTAGTTTTCTTGACTCTGAAATGAATTCTTCTAATCGTTGAACCTTTTTTTCAGTTGCACATCCTGAAGTGGATGGAGGGGGCGACCATGAAGAGGATTCTCACACAGCCAGCTGTGATTCCTGTATGTATCCTGAACATTTTGTTTTAGGAACTAATCTGATTCTGCATCTGATTATCTAAATAGAGGAGTCTCCACATGCTGTTCTACATTACAGCACGCCTCTTGAGAGTTCAGTGTGTTTGCATTGATTCATGATGCTGGTTTTAAACACGAGGTTTTTGTTATGCTGAGCATTTTGATCATACTTTATAACCTAAACTTAAACACCCGCGACTGACTGGTGTTGACCCATCATGGCTCCACTAAGACAACAGTGAAGGAAAAAGCTTCATCCGACTCCACAACCTCCTCTCTCTTGCATGTTTAAAGCTTCCCATGCCATTTTATTGACCTCCCAAACAGTCTTTAAATATCCCAGTCAGAGAGGTCCCATGTCAGCGTAACCACAGCCAAATGGACTCTGTGGCAGGAGAAAGCATCCTCAGGTCAGGGCCTTCTCATACGTCATGTTACCCGAGGAGCCAGCAGAGGGCAGCACCTGCCTCTGCTGCAGTGACCCACCACTCTGGAAAACACTGGGACCAGCTAATCTATCAGTTAATTAATGGAAGTGTGAGTATTCAAATTCAGAACCAATACAAATTCAAGTGAAGTAAAACTTTAGATTTAAAAGAAATATTATCAGCAAATTAGCGGCTCACAGAAAATACAATATAAATAATGTTCACTAGTCCTGAGTTGTACTGTAGAGTATCATTTATCAAAGTTAGTGGAGTGTACAGACATGTACACTAACACCATGTTAAAGTTAAGTGTTCATCGCTGCGTTGTTATAAACACATGATTACTGATTTCTTAACTACCTAGTTGATGTGTGCCCTGTTGCAGTACGGATTTAAAATGACATCCTGAGGTTTTCAGCTACACGTGGACAGATATTTAAAGCTACTTCATATACTGTACATGTTTCTTCCCAAACCTGAAGTTTGAAGTTTGGATCCTGCTGACTGTAGGAAAACACAATTCTCTTCTCTATTGTTGTTTTGTGAACTATAATTTTCTTTTCTTTCCACCTGTCTCTACTTCAACCTTGTAAGTTTATGTTTACTCGGGTTCAGCGTCCGACAGATGAAGAGTTTCAGTGAGAAGATGAAAACGATCGAGGGTCACATGATGAAGTCTCCTGTAGGATGATGGAGATCCATCGTTTTCTATTGACAATGGTAGGAATTGGCACCGAACATGACTTTTGATGACTTATGCAGCCTCATTTTATGTTTTAAATCAGTGATTATATAAAATTAATACCCATTACTGTACAGATGTATTAACATGGGCTCCGGCTTTGTCACTCCAACCATAACAGACCATGATCACATCACCAGTGTAAAATATTCAGACATTTTTCTGAAAGGCAAATCTTATGTTATCAAATTAACTAGTGTAATGACTATTACAAGATATAAACATCATGTTTAACATGTTTCAGCTCATTACTAACTGAGGCTGTGGTGGATTTATTTCTCAGAGAACTGATTTGACTTAATCCAAAAAGCCACAGTTTTAGAATTTAACTTCCGGCATCTGCACCCACATCATCTGCTAAACAGGACACGTATGGAGAGAAGAGTAAAACCTCTTAAATACTGTTTGGCTTCCAGCAAGAGTTGATTGTTCTACCATAATCCTCCGGTGTCCTTGAACGTCACATTTCAGCATCAGTTGTATCCAAAGAGCTGAAAACAACAAGCTGCCACAGGTGCAGTTTGTAGATATGTAGATGCCTCCTGCTGGATGTTAGTTCCTCTAAACGTCACTTTTACTATATTATATTATATTATATTATAGGTTATTAGGGATTAATTTTGTCTCTCAAAGTTTAATAAACACACTTTAATATATTTACTATTCATCTTACAACAAAACCAAAACTAAACTTCTTTGTGCCAGTTCGAAAAAAGCAGACGTAGAAAAACACAACTGTCTAATTAAATAAAATAATTGGTATCGAAATAACAAACATGATTCCTTCCTCTTGGAATGTAACACTGCATATTTCACAAACATAAATTCAAACTGTGTGTTGAAGTCCACCTTGTAGCTTCAGGACACAATTCAAACTCTTTCCTACATCACTGATCTGGATCGATGATCCATCCAGAGGAAGCTGAAGTCACCGTCGTTAGACGTCCTCTGCACTTGACGGTACCACAGATTTCAATGAGATTCCTCGTCGTGGCATTTCCCTTCAGCACAGGTTCGTAAACTTTATTCTACTCTGATAAAACTTGGAAAATATACTGTGAGTTCTCATTTCAAAACAAAGGCACTTTCCATCTTAAACGTCCGACTTGTTTCCTATAGAATCGTAATCTCGGTCTCTTGGTTCTGGTAGGCCTCCTCCTGCATCTCAGCGTACAGCTGGTCCATCCTCTGGAAGGCCTGGTAGCCCTTTTTACCTGCAGACAGGTGGAAAGTTGAATGAAACTAAACTTTAAACTACGAATTCACGAGTTGCTACATGAAGATGATGATTACAGTTTGTACCAAAGGAGAGGACAGTCTCTCTGGCAGCGCTGCGAAGGTCTTCATCTGGTGATTTATACAAATCTGCTATGTGGTCCACGCTCTCCGTCGCCTGGTGCAAACACACACACACACACACACACCAGATGTTGTTCAAGTGATTTTAAGAATCATTTGAGTCTGTGGATAATTTACTGTGTGTTGCTCACCTTGAGGCATTTAAGAGCCAGACAGGAGCCCTGTTGGATTTGAACATCGCTGCTTTTCAGACTCTCTGTGTAGTAAACTACTGCCTGGAGGAAACGGTTAAGAAAGAGATCAGTTAGAGGTTAGAGGAGTAGTTCCATCACTGCATTTATCTCCACAAAGTAAAACTGGTCAGAAGCTGTTATTTGTACTGTTTACTGGCGACTGATGCTCTGATTCTACTGAGCTCACAGTGGAAATGCTAATGTTGGCAGCTACCGGATGTGAATCATTGGAACTATGCAGCTGTGTAAAGTAATTAAGTACATTTACTCAAATACTGTTCTTAAATTCAGTTGTAGCATTTTCTACTGTGACTGAGGTCACTGAAACAAAAAGCCCAGATTAATAAAGTCAAACTGGTTTAGAACAATTGCCAGATTCTTTGTCCAGGGATTGGGTTGTCGAGGCACCTCCACACGGCTGCCACCCAATCCACACTGCACCGACCCCTTATGCGCCTTCCTGCGGGTGGTGGGCCTACGGGAAGGCGGTCCCACGTCGCTCCTTCGGGCTGCGCCCGGCCGGGTCCCGTGGGAGAGATCCCAGCCACCAGGCGCTCGTCTACGTGCCCCAACCCCAGGCCTGGCTCCAGGGTGGGGCCCCGGTGACGCCAATCCGGGCGACGTATCCGACCTTGATTTGTCACTCGTCATGACCGGAAAAAGGTGGCTTGCACCCTCCAGGTTGGGGGGGGAGATCCTCCCTCAAGTGGAGGAGTTTAAGTATCTTGGGGTCTTGTTCACGAGTGAGGGAAATAGGGAGCGTGAGATTGACAGACGGATTGGTGCATCGGCAGCAGTAATGCGGTCGGTGTACCGGTCCGTCGTGGTGAAAAAGGAGCTGAGCCGAAAGGCAAAGCTCTCGATTTACCGGTCAGTCTACGTCCCTACCCTCACCTATGGTCATGAGCTTTGGGTCATGACCGAAAGGACAAGGTCGCGGATACAAGCGGCCGAAATGAGTTTCCTGCACTGGGTGGCTGGATGCACCCTTAGAGGTAGGGTGAGGAGCTCAGTCACCCGGGAGGAGCTCGGAGTAGAGCCGCTGCTCCTCTGCATCGAGAGGGGCCAGTTGAGGTGGCTTGGGCATCTGTTTCGGATGCCCCCGGGACGCCTCGTAGGGGAGGTTTTTCGGTCCTGTCCCACCGGGAGGAGGCCCCGGGGAAGACCCAGGACACGTTGGAGGGACTATGTCTCTCGGCTGGCCTGGGAACGCCTCGGTGTCCCCCCGGAAGAGCTGGAGGAGGTGTCTAGGGAGAGGGAAGTCTGGGCATCTCTGCTAAAGCTGCTCCCCCCGCGACCCGGCAGAACAAGGATTATTCTCACTTCTGATTTATCCTAGTACTTAAAACCAGCTCCACCTTCACCGGTGACATTTGCTTTATCATATACTGTAATATCATGTATCGGAATACTTTTGATGCTTAATACTTCTGTAGTTTTACCTAATACTTGTAACTGCCATGATCTTTTCTACAGACTCTGGAGGACTGATCCTAACAACTTTTCCTGTTTCACCATAATGAGCTTGACATTTGTTAAGATAACTCTACTTGATGAAACATCAGAATTACAGCTTCCTGCTTTTATTTATGTCATTTAACTTCAGCTACTTTGTGTTTAGTGCTAATTAGCAAATGATTTTCAGGTGAGATACTAAACTGAGATACAGGACCATTGTAAATATTATATGTGCTCAGTATCAACGTGTTACCATTTTCACTGTGAGCATGTAATTTAGCATTTAGCTTGAAGTGAAGCAGCTGCCTGGCTGTAGACGGTCTTATTACAGCTGTACCTTGCTCTTGAAGGCTTTACAGCCTGCAGCTCTGCAGAGACAGCTGGCAGCAGCTTTGCAGACCTTGTGGTTGGAGTCGGTCTGCAGGGCGGCCAGGGTCTGCAGCGTGCAGCCCAGTGGGAGGAGCGAGGCGATGCGCCGCCCCTGCAGCTTATTTAGGGCCCGCCTCCTTTTAGGGCCCCTCAGTGCTGACAGAACATACTCTGAAAGACACCAGCATGAAGTTATCAATCACATGGTCGCTATCAGCAGATGTTGTCTTGGACTTGCAGATATTCCTGAACACTTTAAGGACTTTTCCCCTGTGATGGAGTAAATGATGAAATTTGTTCAATAGAAATGTTCTGATCTGATAAATCATTAATACACACTCTGAGCAGAACGTACCATTGGTACAGAAAGTTAAACGTTTCTGTGCATGTTGTAATTATACCACCCGCCTGCTGTGTAAAGTGAGTTACAACAAATACCAGGATCAGACTTGAATTAAAGAGCAGAAACCATGTTGTTGTTGTTGTTGTTGTTGTTGTTTTATAGGGGTTGTGCTACGTAGTTTAGCAGTTTAACACACAGACAACACAAACTGTTACCACGTGAAAACAGAGAGGAAGCAACTACGGATGTGTTTTGGGTTTTTCTATCTGAACATATTTTGGCAGTGAGATGAGTCATGTGGCTTTTGAATCCACACACACGCCCAGGCTGTTTGGCATTAATGGTGACAGATGGTCCAGATGCCCTTTGAGTATGCTGGAATTTCTGGAACGTTGCCAGATCTTAAAGCTCAATCGGAGAATTAGAACGACAGACCATTCCTCAAATACGCAGCAGACAGCAGCACGACACACATCCAGCACTGTACACACAGTATATACACTGTACACACACGGTACACACAGTATATACACGGTACACATGCACAGATGGTAATATACCAATGTGTAATGGTAGCTGCAGTAAAAGATAGTACATTTACTCAAATGCAGTTATTTTAATGTAACTTTACTGTGTTAATATTTTTTACCACTAACTAAACCCTAGCCCTTTATTTTAGGGAGAAACTCGGCTCAGTCTCTACAGGAAAGAGGTTCTGGTCGTCCCAACCAAACCACAGAACACAGCATCAGCATTAATCTGGGATCTGGACGGACTCTCCTCACATCGTCAACCTAAGCTTTACACACCACAGAATCTGCCTCTACAGGCAGATTCACATTCTATAGTATCAGGAGGGTCGGCGTGAATAGGTGACCCAGAATTAAACCTCTTCAGATGATCTGAGGTGGGGTCAACTCAACGTCTTCTACCCTCCTCCAGGTTATAGTCCCACTCGCCCACTGTGCTCTGCCAACAAATGGTGTCTGGGGGGTTTGTACGCCACAAAACAAAAGAGCAAAGATGTTCAGCTCACTAACGTGAATCTATCTACTGTATCTCCACAGAGAGAATAAAAAAGATCTGAAATAGCTTAAAGGCTCGATTCTCCCAAGTTAACAAGAACATTGTCTAAATATTTGTGGGTTTTGAGATCCGTCTCTGAGATGTGAACATGTTGTAGTCGAGGCTCACAGGAAGAAAAAACATCCACCCACTATTTCACATGATCATTGACCTCTGTTGTATTAAGTATATGGGAATGATTAGTATGTATATCACAAATAAAACTAAAATGTAATCTGTATGTAATCTATATATAAGACTGGAATATATAAAACTTTTTAAGTGCAGAATTTTTAAATGAGAGCTTTACCTTCTTTGGAGAGGCGTGAGATGTGGTCTCCCAGCTCCTGGATGCTCCAGCGTTTCAGATACACTGACAGCTGGAAGACGGTGACTCTGTCTGGGCTGCAGATGGATCGAGAGCTGGGGACCATCCGACAGGCCGACTGGACCTGCTGCAGGAGCTGAGAGAACACTGCAGAGAAGGAGGAAGAACTTTCAGGTCAGGGAGCGGGAGACACTGCTGTGTTTGGTTGAGTCGGTGCAGGGTGAGGAGTTCATCTACCTTTTTCTGACTGGCCGGGCTGCTTGGCCTTCACCTTGTGTGTGTAGCGCTTCCTTAACGTCCTGGAGAAGCTTTCAGAGTGGCAACAGAACGGAGAAGTGGCGTCATTAACGCACTCCTCCCAGAACAGCAGCAAGTCCCTGGTTCTCTGGGCCTTAGGGAGAACTGAAGAGGAGGAGAATGAAAGTCTCAGCCAACACAGAACAGGAACATGCACAAAGACACGTAGCAGCAACAGTGTATAAACCTGAAGAGAATAATTCAACTCTAATGATCATAATCATATTGGTTCTAGACAACATGTCGTATGTTCCACTAACCATCGCAGACAGAGATGTCGTTCTTCTCCAGCAGCAGACAACTGACTCTGTCCAGGACGTCAGCTTGAAGAGACATTTCCTCCAGCAGGTCCCTCTGAGATGGACTGAACTCAGTGGTTCTCATCATCTGAGGAAACATCACGTCCATTCGTTAGTGTTGAGCATGAAAAGGAGCAGAAAACATTCTCAGTAACTCTTCCTCCAACGTTGTACCTGTAGCAGGATGCAGCAAATATCCAGATGCGTCTCCAGAGCTTGGTCAAGACTCCAGTTCCCAGAAGTCAGAGGGGCGATGACCAACTCTTCCTCAGAAGCTGATTGGCTTTGCTGGGAGAGGAGGCCGAGACTCCTCAGAGTGCTCTGCTGGAAAGAACTGATGCTGGAGACAGAAATAAATAAAGTGAAGATGAGAATACTCAGTGTTTTATTTATTAATTTTCTTCTATCTGGAAACTCACCCACTGTCTTTTAGTCTCATGCTGCCCAAACAGGAGGTGTCATCGTCGCCGTTGAAGTCATGTGACAAGAAGTCAAAGCTGCCGAGAACCTCCTCCACAGCCAGAGTCTCCTCTGATGAGGAGCTCCTCAACAGGGAGAGGTCATTCTGGAGAGAAGATCAGTTTCAGCACGAGCACTTAGATCAGTTCATGCGTGTACAGTATATGTATAAATACACACAGGTACCTTGAGTATGGTTGCCAGGTGTAGTATCTTGTTGTCCAGGACTTTCAGCTCCTTTTCAGAGCAGCTCTGGTTCTGGTTCTGCATCATCTTCTCCAGTTCTTTGATCAGGGCTCCCAGCCTGAGAGCCTGGGCCCTGCGCTGGGCTCCACTCAGGGCAGGTTTTCCTGGGGTCAGAGCAGATGTCACGGGTGAGGAAGGGGCGACCTCTGGAGCCTGAGTAGACGTGGGCGACGCTGGGGCCGAACATGAGTCCTGGAAGAAACATGGGAAATATTAGTTAAAACAAAGAGAGGTGAGGTGTAAACAACATGGTGCTGATGAAGAAGTAGCTGAGACGCTAAAACAAGAAGTACTTACTACTAAACATAGTAATATCACAGTAGAAAAATACTCATTAGTACATTCAAATGTAGCATAAGTAAAAGAACCACAGCAATAATTTAAAATAGCTACAGGTGCACCTCTTTATGATCTTCATGCATCAGGACTTTTTACCTGCAAGCTGACGGTGTCCTGTTTCGAGGCTGCACCTTGTGTCTCAGTCTCTGGTTCTGCAGTCGTGTTCTTCCTGAGGATGTCCGGAGTACTGGACCTGTGTGGGGACACGTGTTTTTGTAAATGTTAAATTCTGAACCAACAGCTGTTAGAATTAGATAAACAACTTAACGGATTCCAAATGATCTGCTGGTGAAACAAAACCTCACTATGAACCAGTTCTAAAATGTTTCTCCTCACCTCTGTAGAGTTGACAGGGATCCCGTTTTACTCTCTGCTAACGTGGATGAAGTATCTAACGTACCCCCCCACTTCTCCTCCTGCCTTTCATCCACATCCTTGCCCTTCTGTCTCTCCTCTGTGGAGACCTCCAGGGATCCCTCCTCACCCAGGGACAGCTGAGTCTGGCTCCCTTCCAGGCTGGTGCCTTGGCTCGGGCTGGGGGGGTAGCTGAGAGACCGTGTGAAGCTGTGGGGGGGTGAATTTTCACATGAAGCAAATAATGAAGATACACAAGAGCGTGGACAAACGTGCATGTAAACGACTTCACACAGGATGTTTGATGCCTGCAGACGTTGAAGTTTCAGTACCTACCTGGGGGTGTAGGGGGCCTGAGGGATGTGGTTTGATGTGATGGAGGTGTGCGAGGAGTTGGACAGGTAGCTGAGCAGAGACACGCCTCCTCTGTTCTGACGGGTTTTAGGCACCAGAGACGGGAGAGAGCCGTCCTGATGGTGCAGCTCACGCACCATCGACTACACAGGATGGAGAGGACCCAGAAAACATTTAAATATCAAACTGATTGTGAAGTTTGTATTAATTTGTATTTTGGCGATGAAAAGATAAAGAATTGCTGTTTGTTTAAGCCAAAGAGAACATCCTAATGTCAATGATGTGAAACGCAGGTTTTACTGTGACACACTGACATGAAAAGTACATCATCAGTCCCAGGAACCATTTCTGTTCTTTTTGTTTTCAGGAAAACAACACTGATGATTCTCATTCTCACTCACACTCATTTCTGTACAACCTAATAAGCATGCACACATTAATATGCAAATACAGTAAATGTATGAAACACACTGGAACCATATTCTCGTGTTGTGTGAGTAGTTGAAGTATTTATGCTAAATGTAATTATAAATGTTGAATTTAGTGGAATATGAGGTGTGTAGTAATCAGAACCTAGTATAAATAAGCTTGGATTTAGGTCTGTGTGTTGTCTTCTTGTGTGTGTTTACTCACTATAAAGTACTTCTCAGTGAAGGAGGGGGTGTTCGGTGCCGTCCAGCTGTAAACTGAACTCTTCCTGCTGGACACCGACTGCCTGCTGACGGACAGCGGCCTCATCTTCTCAGTGTTGTCGAATGGACTAAAGGTACAAACACACACAGAACATATTACAGCTTCGCTTTTTACAGAGTAATAGTATAATAATAATAATTTTCTCTTATCAGTCCAAGATTTGCACCAACAAATTCTCTTCTTTTACTGCCCACAGTTGTATTTTTGTATTTACTGAACCCGTTGAATGAAACAGTTTAAAAATGTTTCTATGCAGCAGAAACATGTGGATGGATCACGGTCATTTAAAATGGGAGCTCCACAGAAATGAGTGTGACTGTAACAGCCCTTAGTTTTGTTGTCTGTGTGAGTAAAGTCAGCAGCCGTGTGTGATTCTCCACGTCCTCCACCTGACTCCTCTGAACATGATCGGACACGTTCTGCATCTATTTAACTGCTTGACGACAGCTGGATCAGGGTAGAGGTCCAGAGGAGACAGAGGCAGAGAATGAAGGAAGCTGCATGTGTCAATGAGATTTGTTAGAACATGTGGTGAAGTCACAGCTATTTTAGAAAAAGTAAAAAATGACATAGAAAGAGAGCGGGGAAAGAAAATATTATATATTATATTTAATACGTTTGTAGCCCAGCTGCACCTGACATTTATTTGACTAATCACCTAATGTGACATCTGAACAGAGAGCAGGGCTGCAGGTCAGAGCGGGGGCCACACACTGAGGTCAGGACAATAATTCAGAGCAAACATTCAGACATCCACGCCTGCTTCACCACCTTATCATCCAGGTATTGTACACGGATATGATTTCACTGTCCACTGCTTCATTTCATCACTTCTCCATCATCTATTATTTCATATCTTGGCTACGGGGTTTTTTAAAATTTAACATGTTTTAATCCAGAGTGTGTGTGTGTGTGTGTGTGTGTGTGTGTGTGTGTGTGTGTGTGTGTCCGTACTTCCAGGTCACTTCCAGCTGCAGTTTAATGGTTCCCAGCTCCGTGATATCCACCAACATCAGCTGCGGCCTCGCGACAAAGAAGTCTGCGCTCGCACACGTTACCATGCCAACCATCTGCCAACCCAAACCCTTCGCCTCCGTCACCTCAAAGAAAGATGAAGTTGAATGGGTGAGAAATCAAAAGTATATAGACAGATGTAGAAACAAGTAGAAATACTACTGAACAAAATCCAATATACAACAAAAGTAGGAATACATGGATGAATGTTTCCCTTAAAACACTTAAATAAGGAAAAGAATAAAACTAAATAGTAACTGTAGTTGACAGCGACTACAATACTTCATTATTTCATATAATAAAGTAAAAGTATTAAGTAGAGCTGCTTCCTGCCCTTTTTAAATTATCTATCCATTATACTTTATACTTTATCGAACCTGCAGTTCAAAACCCAAACGTGTTCAGTTTATTGTCAAACAAAAGCTTGTGTTTGTACCTTGATCTCAAAGTTGTGGTGTATGTGTGGGAGGAAGACGATCTCCTCTTCGTCCCAGCACTGTGTGTCGTCTGATTCGATCCTTCCTCTGATCCTCCATCGCTGGCGACCCAACCGCACAACCACCTGGTCATGTGACATAATCAGCGTCAGCCACAGACCACAACACAAAAGAACAAGTTATTCAGTCAGTGCAGGGTCAGTTTCTAAAGAAAGAGCTTTACTCAGTACAACTGCTGCGCCTACAACACATTTACCCAACAACTGAACCCTGACGTCACCTGAAGTTCAAATAGTTTGGTTTGATTTTCTATGTATCTGTTGTATCTTCACACTAACGACAGGAGACAACAGAAATGTTTCCAGGAGGCACCAGGAAGTGATGGACTTCACTTTACATGCACATAAAATCATTTTAATACCTGGTATTGGTCTCCGGGGCAGAGTCGAGCGAAGCCGATCAGACCTGCAAATGAAAAGATGTTCAACATCTGAAAGACGGCATGTTCTCACCTGTGTGTGTGTGTGTGTGTGTGTGTGTGTGTGTGTGTGTGTACCTTTCATTTTGATGTGTAGCTCTCCGAGGAGGATTTCTAACTCTCCTTCCATAACTGACATGTCCTACACACACGAGAAACTGGGTTAGTTAATACATTTGAACTTGAGATCAGGGGTCCAGCTGCACTAAGTGTGTTTGTCTCTCTGGTTAAAAATCTGCTCATTCAGATTATAATCTCACTTTTAGGCATCGAGACAACTGTGTTCTTAAACCACATCAACTTTCATGAGTCCTTACAGTTATGAAACTGGATGAAGTAAAGATAACGAATCTCTTAAACCAAATAAAATGAACAAACTAAAAATGAAAAAACTGTTAAAGAGGTCGTAACATTTAATGATGTAAACAAAGAGTCAGGTGTTAAACAACAAGAGCAGACTCACAAGACTCATCACGACTAAAATGTTACCATACAAACAAGCGTCTGTCTCTCATTATGTCCATTTTATGTGTTTATTTGTATCGCGGGCGAGTTTGCGTGATCATTTTCCCCGTTCACTATTAAACTTTCTAAACGCTACCTCACATCCATGTGAGACAGAGACAACAGCTCAAACTGCTCATGCTCAAACTCAACCATAACGTCATCTGACATCAATTTGCTGCTTGTGCCAAACAAATTCACAAAGTCCACATTCCAACTTTCTGCCAATTGTGTTTATCCACAACTGTCAAGACAGAAAATATTGGCGCCACTGCTGCGCTAACTCCCTGATTTCTCCTCCTGTCTGCAGCATTTACACTGCTAAGTGTTCTTTTGAGGATAAACCTGCAAACTCCTGATGATATTACTCAAACTGACTTTCTTGGACCATATGAAACCTTCTCAACAGCTCCAGTTGAGTGTGTTTTTAAATGCTGTGCTACGGGACGGAGACATTATGATTAAAGGGACGCTCCACTGCTTTAAACATGACTATTGTTTTATTCAGCCTGTGACAGCAGGTGCAGAATCTAGAAGAGCTTCATAAAATCTAACTAAATATCCCAGGAGATGTTATGATGAACTCTGGACACCATAAGCTTCATTCTTTTATTGAAGTTATTATTTAACTGTGCACATATCTGCACAACCTGCAACCTTTAAAAACACTTCAGTTTATTCATAAAGTTTTAAATCACAACAAAAGTCACCTCACTAAGTTTAAGATGTTAGAATAATGTGGACAACATGTACAACATGCAGCTCCAGCAACATAAAATGTGATCCCACGCTTAGCAAAGCCACAAACAACAAAACCAACAATTTCAAGGCGACAAACAGTGACGTCCTTCATGTCTCCACCAAACACACAAAGCACTGGTGGATAAAAGTAGGAGCAACACTTGTGGTGGTGTCACTAAACGTCAGCTGGAGTCAGGTGAGAGACGTACACAGATGCTAATGTTACAGGCAGATGACCTCTGACCTCTGTGTGGAAGGCTCAGGGGTCATTTTGTTTGGTCCCACATTCCTTCTGCATAAGAACAGAACAAAGTGAGACCTGTGTCCATGAGTCTTAGCTGCTGTGCGTCTGATGTGTGGGAGAAATGAAAGAGAAAAGAAAACGTGAAGCAGAAGAGAACAGATAAATATTTTACTAGTTGGAGAGTAAATGTCAGAGATATCCAAACACTTCGCAGTGAACTGGGAAAAAGACCAAGTGCCCAGAATAAGGTGACGGATTTAAAGCAAAAGAAGATTAAATAAATAGATGTTAAAGAGAGAGTGTGATGGAAAGAGTGAGATGCATGTGAGGGAGGAGACCGGAGACAGACGGAGAGTATGAACAAGTCTTCAGTTGTCTGTTAATGACCCTCAGCCTGTGGCTACAAACAGAAGAATCTCTCTGGAACCATCACTCACACCAGATTATTTCATTTGGCAGCACCGTGACCATTAGAGGCGAGCGCTGGCCTCGTGCTCTGAGGAGACGACGGGTGTGTGGTGGCTCCGTTTGGCCTGAGTCTCGAACAGTTTTCGGGTTCTTCGAGATGAATCAGACCCCGCTCGTGATGAAATGATTCACGTTTGCAGCATCAGTGAAATCTTGTGTTTCTGTTCTGCAGATAAATAAATTCATTCAGCTTCGAACGTGCTGCATCCTCCTGCTGTTTTCTGTGTGATCATCAGTGGCAGCGTGGACGTCTGTCTGCCAAATATCTTTGGCTTTACAGCACGTTTCAAAGTGGCTGCAGCCCAGTTTCGGCATTATTTCCATTCCATGCTCAAATAGATGGATTTGGTTTTTAAGCCTCTGCTGGATTTTCAAGCTTTTCCTTTTTTTAGTGTATAGATTTTATTTTTTAATACATTTAAAGTGGCACAGACGTAGAAGTAGTTCAAAGTGTGAGTCACAGTATAAACTTCTGTCTTTACTTTGTATTTGTACTGTTCGTTCAGGGCTGATTTAACAGACACTGTGTCCTTCTTCTAAATATGTCGACACATCAATAAAGATTCACTGTAAGAACGTGTTCACTTTGAATTTTCAGCTCTGAAAGTTGTGTTGAATAACTCAGTAGAAAGTGTTCAGCAGTTTATTTCTCTCTCTGTCGTCTGTTACACAGATGCTACCTTTAAAAACCACAGGGGTCAGATGTGCTGACTTTCTTAAACAGTCATTTTCTGTTGGCTTGTGAAAAAACACTGTAAAAGTAAAGTTTGCACAGTTTTCTTACTGTGAACCGAAACAAATTAAATCCTGAAACTGGTTTGAACCTTCAAGTAAAAGCTCAATAAATCAACCTGAGCTCGCAGCAGTGACTCCACTTTCTGTCTGTTCATCGTACATCAATCAGGTCACGCTCGTCTGTGTTTAGTTGGGTTTCAGCCCCGTGTGACCTCCGTCTGCTGCACACATGGTCCCTTCATGACACAGCAGTCATTCATGTTTTACACCTGAGAAACATTTAAACACCAGAGCAGCAGCAGGAGCGAGTTAGGAATTAAATTAAATGTGTATGTGTAGCGTAAACTGAAATCTGAAATTTGAATCGTTTTTAAATTGTTAATTTGACTTGAATCTGATTCTGACACAGAACACGTCGTTGTTGGAAAATTCTTTCTAATTCATGTCTGTTTAGTTGTTTTACAGCTCTCGAGGTGATTTTGTTTTACAGACCAGTCATTTAACACACGATGTTGGATGGATGCAGTGATTAGTTTCCAGGTGCAATTCACACTTCTTCCCACAGAGAATGAACGGTGACGGTAGAATCAAATTCATTTTGTTTAGAAATGAGCTCGTTGTTGGTGAATTGGAAACTTTTCTCTCTGTTTCTCAGACTGTTTGCTTTTATTTCTACTTCAAGTAACAGCCAAGATCCAAGACAAAGAGACGGTAGAGGACAGAGAGAGAACGATGGAGTTGGCAACAGAGAACGTGAATCTAAAAAGACTCGTTTCTTACTTCACGGGGGATAATTATTAAATTGAAAGCAGCAGCAGATAGAACTCAGTTTGATTTCATCCACATTGATCAAGCAGCAAATCTCAATGAGGAGATGATCTCGCAGCAGGTTGGAGATCACGTCCTCCTGAATAGTTAACTCAAACCACTTCAGTTCATCTTCTTTGTAAAAGAGACCGATCGTTTGAGATAACATGATGTATACGTATACATCAGTACATCAGAGCTTCAGTTTATCTACTGTGATAAAGAACATCTCTCATACACTCTGATCTGTGCAGTACCTGCAGGCTGTGTCTGTGGTTGTGGTTCAGCTCCAGCAGACTCTCTCTGGAGGCTCTTGTGGACGGGGACAGTGAGAAGGCTCTCTTCATGTTGACCGCTCCCTGACACAACCTCCACTGAATACAATACGTCTCATAGAGCTCCTCCACCTGCGGAGACAAGAGACACATGCAGCTGAGAGGACTTTACAAGCTTCAATATGTTCAAACCTCAAACCTACATATAAAATAAATTATTATATTATATAAAATAATTCCTTTACCTTGCTGATTTGAAATTCTAATCGTCGTATGTATCTCTCCAGGGCTCTTATCTCCTGTGAAAGGACCAAAATAGATCTGTTTCAGTTTGTATTTCTTTTTCCCTTCAGATATTTTTGTACAGTAAATGACCTGTTACCTTCTCGAGATCGTAGAGAAACGCCTGGAAACACAGAAAAAGGCCTCGTCATTGTCATCATCGTCATTACAGCTTAAAGACTAAATAGAAAATCAAACCATCATCACAGCCTCATGCACACACAGGTTCTTCCTCTCTCTACTCACCAGTCTGGAGTTTCTCTTCGTCTCTCTCTGCTGTGAAGACAGGAAGTCCATCTCCACCTGGTGACCCTCCAGGTACTCTCTGCAGGCAGACGCATCACGGTTATCACATCATAACATTCGAAGCTTTACATTAAACTACATCGTACAGAGATGTCGTTGCAGGTGAAACTGTATTTATTGTAAGAACAGTGTTCTAGTTCTCCCTTCACTCTTTATTACTCATTAACACATACACCAACTCTACATACTTGAGTCCTTTGCGAAGCGCCAAGAAGACTTTGTCGACCTGTTCTGGCTGCATGGACACGACACCCGCTCCTCCTCCTCTGCTGGGAGACAGGTGCATCCTGGGAGGTTTACCTCCTGTCACGGCTTTGGAGCGGAGAGAGTTACGAGAGGGCGGCCTGAAAACAGACACAGTGTCGTATAGTTATCAGTTTCTATCATCCAACAGATGACAGCAGGAGTTTCACTGTCAAAATAAAAGTCAGTATTACAGTACACTGGTTCCAAAGGGAACCAGTAGGAAGATTAATTATGTGACACTGTGGGATGAAGCACGTTGATGCATCCAAACATCACCAACTTCCTCTTGCACTCCTGATCCTTCTCCTTTACTCTTATGCTGTATGTTGTTTTCTGGTATTCGGTAGTTTACTGGATCTTTTCAGAACATCCTCCAGCTCACAAACACACAAACATACAGTGAGAATAAACCTTTTTTGCCTCTATACAGCAAATATAAAGGCATTAAATTAAAAAAAGCACATTTCATTTATTCTACTTAAGATTAAAAACAGAAAAATGTCTTGAAACAATAAAATGTCAAAAACAGAGATGTAAATTTTAAAAAGGAGGACAAGAAGAAGTGTTTGTGTCCACGCACACATCTGTACAGTGTTTTTAAATCTGAGCAGAGATCCACTCGTAATTTATAATGATGCCGCCTGTAATTATAGATTCAACTATATAAAAAAATGTTTTCATGGATGTTCCATGATGAAAAAAAAATAATGGGAGACCACACATCATCATGTCGTGAGGACAAGAAAACAGAGACACTCAGCAACGACTTGATGTGAGAGTGGACTAATGATGGTTTGATATAAACTAAAATAAAAACAGGGTTAGGACGGGTTTAGGGTGAATTATAATGTAAAATAAACTAAAGTTATTATGGAAGGGATTGTTGACCTTTGACCTTTCGCCACCAAAGCGTATGAGTTCATCACTGATTTGAGGAATTTCAAATGGATGTTTGAGGGTTATTAGGTTTAGTTTATGTCATTGTGTCGTTTTTATTCCACCTCTGGAGCCGACAGACAACATCTGGGTGTTTTTCCTCCTCGTCCTTCATTCAGAAATACCATCATGAAGTCTGTGGTGCATTCACTGTCTGCCCATCAATGAGGAACAGGCTCGTCTGAGGGTGAAGGGATTTCTGTCCTCACAGCTCCAGACAGTTTGTTCAAGGGCTTTAAATCTTGAACAATAACAGATGTTATCTTCTGTCATTTATTGTTTTACAGTATGAAAAACAAGTGTCCACAGGGAGATGAGCTATGACAGTTGACGTGAGGTCAGAGTCTGGTCAAAGTCTCTATTGTAAATTCACTGAGATGAATATTCAGCTTTTTAATCAGCTTCCTATCATCCTGACACTTGTGGAAGTAAATTAAAGGCTCCTCCAACACTTGCTGCCGAAAAAATCTTTTTGTTTTGTTGCTTTATCAAACAAAAGAAATCCCTGACATCATAAATGTTTGGACAGATTCAGCTGTGACTGTGACCTGAATGAGACACAGGACACGTCGACTCGTCGCCCGTTCAGTGTGGAGCATCTGTTGGTTGCAGCTGGGAGCCCTGTGACAGCTGAGTGCTGCAGAGACGCCGTCTGAATGTTCGACCCCACGAGAGACAGTTTGCTAAGCAGATGAGTTTTTAATCTTAACTTGTCTGTTCTATGTTCGACGTCCTGTGGTGCGACTTAAGTTTGAGAGCAACGCTCATCTGGCCTCGATGGTTTGTTGAACATTTTCCCAATTTACTAAAACATCTGTAGGAGGAGACAGGAAATGACTTTGCTGGAGTTGTAAACATGATCTGCTGTAGACTACATACAGCATGTTTCACTGTTCACTAGACTCAAACAGCATCTCTCGTTCTCTTATTGTGGAATTTGCACTGAATCAGTTTCCCACAGTTTTGTCTCTTGTCCATTTTCCTGTTTATTATTAATGTATAAATGTGTGCGTCTGTCTGCGAAACACAAAGTTAAACCTGTAACTAATTAAAATCCTGCTCTTATTATTAATTATTCATTAACTATTCATCCAAATGAATTAAAGTCACTATTGATAGTCTCCAGTCATTCAAAGCCCATCCAAAAAGCTTTTTCCTCATATTTGACCCCATTAAGCCAAATTAGAGAGAAAAGGAGACGCTTCACTTGATGCAGTGGATCTCCTCACTCGTACAAACACTACAGAATTGTTGTAAGTGATATGAAATTGCACGGTTGAGATTGTGATCTAAAAAAAAGAAATGATGTAGTGCTAATGAAAATGAGGTGAACAGTGTTTCCTGAATACGAGGTCCAACCCAGCCCCTCTGTCCGACCGGCTGGACACTTGAGAACCTGGAGATTTCACAAGTTTAATCAGATTTAAGGGTCAGAAGTTGAACATGTTTCATTCATGCAGCTGGGGGCTGAATACACCTGATGGCTTCACAGTATTTTGCCATAAAAGTGACAAAAGGGCCTTTCTGAAGCAGCCTGGTGCAGAGAAACTGTCGGATCTGGTTCAACTCGTCCATTATTATTGACATAGTGGGATGTGTGTCTTACCGTCTGCGTCCAGTCAGAGAGCTGAACCCAGTGAAGGAGCGACTCCTGTGGACCGAACCTCCGCCCGAGGGAGAGTGGAACCTCAGCTTCACGGACATCCTGCAGACGGAGAGACATGATGATCATACAGTGTCCAAAATACTTCTTATTACTTTCTTCTCCTCAATCCTAATAAACCCCGACTGCACACGTACTCCAACTCACATTCACATAACAGTATTAAGTGATTTTAATCTCTGTAGCTGCTGCAGCCAAGAACAAACAACTTAAACACTACCTCACCAGCTTTTAATCATTTGATGCTGATGTTGGCGCTTGTGTCATCGGCTTTATTTTCTATTTTCACCTGGTTTTTATTCACTTCTACTCAACATGCACATGCAAACGTTTACAACAGGACCACCCTCAGTCTGAGACCACGGAGAGCAGCAGCAGACAGACACACTGGTGGAGAGTGGTCAGGGGTTAATAATCATTCTTTTACGTATTTTAAATCTTCTTTGATTTCATTTTTGGAGTGGCAGCAAAAGCTTTTCCTTAACGACCATGAGGAGAAAATAAATTAACACAACATGATGTAGAATAAAAAGGTCGGTCGGTGCACAGGTGGATGCTGCAGTTCCTCAGTGAACCACTAAGTGTAAGAAAGCGACATAACATCGTGCTCCTTCACAGCCTGGGTGACATCTGCTCAGTCTTTCATGTGGTTCCTGTGAATAATGAGTTTGGTCAAAGCTAAAACACCACACTTCTTTTAAAATACATGATCATCAGCTGTTTTCTTTTAAATGACTTCGTAATGAGTTGCCATTAACACTTTACAGTACTTTACTCTGCTCTAAATAATAAAATGACTCCATTCAGCATCTTGTTGCTACTAAACATCCTAAATGTGCCCTTTGTGTGGATGTCCTTTGGTTTTTACTTTGCTGATCTTCATGTAGATTTATTTCTTAGCTCTCGAGCAAACGACTTGAATCCGTTCGTGCTCCCCTGACAACAATTCGAACTGATAGTGTTGCAGAAATATGCTGAAGAATTTCTGAATAACCTGGTTCGGAGTCCTGACCCAGAATGTGAAATACTCTCCGGTCCAGATGCCAAAACCAACACAGACTCCAAGCAACCGCACATAAACACACAGAGATGGAGAAACCAGGTCTGATCAGGCCGAACCAAAGAAAGCACTTAGTCTGCTGCACATGTGAGAAGTGTGGCCACTGTTTGTAGTGAGAGACTGAAGAAATAGGAAAAGGGAACTCCTCTTTAATAGCTCTTGATTTGATTATCTCACACTGCTGAAGCCTCATTTTAACTTTAGATACACGTCAATACATTTAAAACAGAACTATGACTGGACCTTTGGAAAAGTTTGTTTAAGAACTGAAAAAGAGGAACATCTTCAGATTTCATGTGGGCACTTGACTCATCCATTAAACTGAAAGTTTCACTGTGAAGAATAATTTAAGAACGTGAAAATGATTTAAAACAGATGAACTCCTCAGGTTTTACTGATGAACACGAGTGTGTGCGTTTGTTTTCTGGAGAAAAGCTCGGTTGAGACAAATTAAAACTTGTCCTAAGTGATTTACGGTGAGGAGGTGGGAGGTTTGAGCCTGAGTGTGTGTTTGCATGCGAACATCAACATTTAAGTGTGTTACGTGTGTGTAGTTGTGTGTAGTTGTGCGTTGACCACCACAGCTGATGTATGGGCCCCTTGTGAGGGTCTGCTGCATGCTAACAGCCCTGTGACCAGACACACACACACACAGTTCAGGACTCCACGTACTGTAAAACACAAACAGAAGGAACTGATTTCATTTTTCAGGGTGTGGTGTGACTTTAAATTAGCCTTCAGCGGTCTCATTGGTAATTGCTCTCCTTCATCTCAGCATAATTAGCTTCGTTTCTACTTCCACATTTGCCTGGTTCTGACTCTAATAATCAGCAGAGAAGCTCTCAGAACAGCCTGGCAGCAGCGTATAGTGTAGTGAGGACTTCCACCCGACTACCTGGAGGCTTCTGCAGAGCGTGGAGCAGCGTAAAGCAGATCTGTACCAAAGCACGGAGAGGGAGGGCTATGCACAGCACGGTGCTAACACTTTAAATAAAATCTAAATCACACATTAAAATTATTCAATTACAAGTTCAAGTCCTTCATTCAAATACACAAGTCCTCATCATACACATAGTGTTATACTGTGTTCTTACTCCTGTGCACAGCTGCAGGACAGGGACTGCGAGAGGTAGGGTACATCCTGGACTCGTCACCTCTATACCACAGGGTCGGTTTTTGGACTGTGGGATTAAACCTCCCCCAGAGAGAAAGTGCAAACTGCAAATAGAAAGGCCCCAGCTGGTCAGCAGGTTCTTAACTACTGAAGTAAAGTGAAGTTTAAAAGTCCAGCTGAAACCTAAAGTAACACAACGTGGCCTGCAGAAGACTCAATCATGTTTTTTCAATTCAATCCAGTCTCTTGTGAAGCTCTGACACACAGTATAAAGACAAACAGCCAGGAAGCAGCGTCTTCTGTCACAATACAGTTAAAATCCTGAGGAGAAATCTGATTTCTGCTGCATGTGTGAATTATTTACTTATTAACCAGCTTCCTCCATTACTCACACCCTGGGGTGTGAGTAATGGAGGAACCTGGTTAAGATAATGGATGGATGGATTTCTGAGGAACCAGGATACTCATGTGCATGTAAACAAACAGTGTTAGAAAACTCAACGTTTGTTTTTCTAAAGAATTCAGAGACTTTTACAAGTTTGTGCCCTGAACGGTTTTTTAAATGAAACCATCTGAGTGTGCTGCTTATAGGTGAACAAGAAAAACAACATGTTAGTCAGATGAACAGTGAACAGTGTCGGTTTCATCTGAAATGTTGAGGAAGAATCAGTGTCCATGGAAACGCGTGTTGGTTTAAAAGTACAAGTACCTCAGTGCAGTACTTTTAAAATCCAGCAGTGTTTTAAAATACTAAGTGAATACAGATACACATAAGTATTGCACAAGACACAAGCACTTCACAAAAACATCACACCAGTGATGTCACCAGTCCATCGACACAGTGCAGTGTTATAAATCCTCGTAGGACTTCAGACACCAGGTCGTCCTGAAGAATCTAATTCGATTTAATACACAAGCAGCAGGTTTCTCCTGTGCTGCCATCAGAACATGCTGTACTGTCTCCAGAGCTGAGATCAGGTCTCATAACCATGGAACCAGGTTCCTCACAGTAGCTCTGACCTGGGGAAGTCTGGTTTCCAGGACTGGAAGAAGCTGCAGCATTTAAAGACCCGTTTCTAAAACCAGCTTGTGTTCCAGTGATTCCTGCTGTGACTGGTGTTGTGTAGAGTTCATGTCCGTGTCCGTGTTGTTTGTTGATGGTATGTTTTTTTGTTTGCATGTATGTGTTGTATAGATGTGGTTTGTTCTCAGGTCCGTCTTGGAAGACAGACCTGGACCTCAGTGTGATGTGTTCCTGACTAAATAAAGCTTAACTAACACGGCTGTGGCTGCCTTGTAATGCGACCATATGGAAACCAGCTTCGCTCCCTGTGTTTGGTCAAACGCGACAAAAACAAGACAGAGGAACGTTGTGTATGTACGTCTTCAGTCTCCTGGGTCCTAGTGTGCGTGTTTCTGGAGTCCACCTCCCCCTCTGCAGCCCTCCACTCGAGCCTGTTAGTGAAAACATGTTTTTCGTTATCTCGTGTTCTTCCCATCTTGATTTGGAATTCTTCTCTCTGGGTCTCTGTGTATTTCATGTTTTTATGCCTGTGTCTTTCTCCCTCTCTGGTTTCGAGATCATCTGTTATCATTAAAAGACGACTATGACTTACTCGGCATGTTCCAAACAAACACGACCCACAGAACAAAGAATTAAAAAGGACCAAATGAAGAAATCCATCTCTGCACGGAGCCAGTGAGGCTGTCGGATCAAAGAGGTTCCGTGAGAGAGAGGGAGCTTTTAATTATCTTCATTTGAAATTCACACTCAAGCTTTTTCTTACACTGATTTTATACCAGTTTAAAAATCATCCCTGACACAACGATTCACTCACTGCAGAGGGGTCAAAGGTCACAGATGACTCAAGTCCACCAGGGTGAAGAACTATGCTGCTCTGGATGGAGATCCACACAAATACACAGTGTTTGTATTAGTGTTCCTAAAATAGCAGCTACGGTCGTGGTTCAGTGTCGAATTTCTCACCGTACACACTTTGGTTTTGTTTCCAGTTGATTTCTGCAGCGTTTGTTTATCCTCGTGTACAATTTATCACCCAGTGTCGGGTATCATATACTGAACATATTAGTCTGGTGCTCCCAGACGTACTAATACTTCTTTTCCATAGAAACATCTGAACAATATTTAGCTTCTTATCCACATATTCAGACCTCGTTAAAACATTTATGGTCGTGTTCGGGCTCTCACAGCGTCTACAGTAGAAACACTGATCTGGTCTATTAGAGGAAAACCTCATGGTGACTTTGGACACGTGTTTAACTTCCTTGTGTTATTGAATATTTGTCTCAGGTTTTTTCTTTTTATATGTTTTTGGTAACTCATCACATGAACTTTGTATTTAGAATAAATCAAACTGAGACCTGGGGTTAGTTCACAACAAACTTCATATTCACATCCTTGCACTGACTTCTCCAATTAAACCATCCTGAACCTTGACTAAGGCCTGTGACACACCAAGCCAACATCAAACAACTAGAGGCATCTGAGACCGACTCTGCGTTTCCCCTAATCATCTTCAATCATCATTTGTCCGTCTCTCCCAGCTCCCTACAACTGCGTGGTATAAAGATGTCACACTGCTCGATCTGGAAGAAGCAAATGACAAGTCAGTAAAGACAGTTTTGGCAGAGCAGGCCAGTTCTGTAAACAGATTTAGTCAGAGAACGATTTGTCTCTTAAAAAAAATGGAGGGTGTGGACCACGTCTCCATCTGCAGGTTAAAGGTCGAGGACGAGTCTGCATAAATATCTCACACCTGACAAAGTAAACACTGTTTTCATGGGAGAGAGCCTCTAAATGTTGGCAGCTACACAAACCAAACATCTTAAAGCGATGCTGATAAAGTTTATAACCGGGATGACACATCCCAGTGGTATGATCCACTTCACTAATGTTCTCTGCTTTCACAAAATCAGCCCCTCGTGTATTCACCACATGCTGAGGTTTTGTTTTCAAGTCATTCGATCAATTGTTGTTTTAAGTGAATTAGCACCGGACTGGAGATCTGTTCACACCAGTTTTCAACGGTCGGCTCTGTCACGATGTTTAGAGTCAGTTCGCAGAGAGAAGAAGTGAAGAGGAAGCGGCTGGAACAGACAAGAGATGAGGAATTTAGGGCGTAAATGGAGAATATTCAAGAACCAGTGAAGTGAAACACGATGTAAACACGTGGTTACAAAGAATAGCATCATGTTTTATGAGGCACAAATCTTCACATAACGTTAGTCTGGTCCCCAACCCGAGTACTCCTGAATGTACAGAGGAGAGGTGGTTGTCATTTCTCTGGTTTCACATGTCTGTCTCCTCTCCTTCTCCCATTTTCTCCCATTTCTTCTTCTCTCTCTCAGTTTCAAGTCGTTCTTCACCCTCGTGCCCTCACTCCTCTGTCCCAGCCTGTCATTCGCCTACACCCCCTCTGCCTGCTGTGTGTTGTGTTATGTAGTGATATCCAGGGTTCCTGTGTTTAGACAGAGCCGGAGCGAAGATTAAAAGACTCTCCAGAAACTTAATCTCTTAAATCTATTGACATAAACTCTTTCACACACAGAGTACATCTCTATTTTCTCGAGGAGATACAAACATCTGGGCTCGGCGCGCACACACACGTGCATGACTTCTCCGTGCCCTCAAACGACACAAACATCTTCGCTTTCCAACACACACATACACAACCGTGCACAAAGAGACGCTCACACAGGCATTCATCAACTTCTACCAAAGATGAAAAACATCTGTCTCCTCCATCACATGCGGACAGATGTGTACACATTCAGAGTGACTGTGCACATCTGTGTGTTCTGGCAAGTCGATGAACTTGATCCTTATCTGATTATGTTCATCAATAAACAGCTGAGTGTGGAACTATGTGAATAATGTCCATAACAATGATAACTTTGGCATCCAGATGTGGATTACGCTTTAAATCCAAGCTGTTTATGTTCTTCTAGACAGTTTACAGACTTTCATCAGAGCAGCAGCAGCATCCAGAAGAATGATTCAGTGTGAACTGACAATGAGTCCCATCGCAAGTGTTGGGAAATCACACAAAACTGGCAGGAATCAGTTCTCAGAGTCTCACAATCAACCACACAGCAGCGAGTTACCTTGATTCGTCCAGTGGAAACATCAAAAGCTCGGATCCTGGTGACGTCACTTCATCTTCACACACTGAAATAAAGAGAAACAAACGTTGGTGTTTGATGCAGAATAGAGAAAATGAAGTGGGTGTGGATCTGTGTCACTCATCTATTAAAAAGAAACTCAACAAGGAAACATACTAAATAGACAACAATCAGTCATTCTGATGGGGATCCAGCAAACAGAGCTGTCTGAACAGACAGTAAATCATGGTTTCAGTGGATGCTCTACTGTAAGAACATTATGAGCACGCCCTGATCACACCAAGCAAAAAAAGTTCTTTGCTTGTCATTGTCCAACGTAACCCTAAGTATATTGATCCTGATGTTTTCTAAGACATGCAGCTCAGAGGTACAGAAACTAGACGCCAGATACCCAAACTGGAGTTGAAGGACCCGTCTGTATCCGAGGGCTCAGGCAGATATTTAGAGATCATGTTTTGTGCCAGGCAGGAGGTCTAGAGGAGACCAAAGAGGACACTAATGGATGTAGTGAGAGAGGACATGAAGTTAGTGGGTCTTAGAGGAGAGAACGTAGAGGACAGGGTTAAATGGAGAAAAAGCAGTAGGGCAATGAAACGTTGTAGGTTTGACGTTTGGAACAACAGATGAAATATTGTGTGGCAGCTACAGTTTAGTTGAGGTACACGCCAACCAAACACCAACTTACTCGACTTGTTCAAACTCAATATTTTCCCAGGCTGTGCCTCGGTGCTCCGCTCTTCTTCTCTGTTGTACTAACAAATAACAGGCCCAAACCATCTGTGGCAATGATGGATTTAGAGGATGGTTTCACCCGCAGAGCCAACGTCAAGTTATTTTTCTTAACATCTGTGTAGGGGACAGATTCACGAAGTAAAACATGTGGTTATTGTAAATGTCAGTAAATGGAATCATCCAGTAGGAACAAACGGAGTGAATTCAAGTTTCCACAGCGCAGTTACGATCGTTCAGTTAGTCTCTCACTCCATTTCTCTCCTGCAGTCTGATCCCAGTCTCTTTATGGTGGTATCTCGACAGCTGAGAAGAAAAAGATTGAATCCCTACTCTTCTTCTTCTTCTTCTGCTTCTCTCTGAGCTCAGTCTGCAGACGAAGCACAGGCTGATAAAGAGACGTCAGTCAGTCTTTCTGGACATCTCTCTTTCCATTACTCCTTCTTCCTCTCACTCTTCTAGTTTCTTTGCGTATGTGGCTCTCTGTGAGGTGAGGAGGAGGAAATGGAGAAGACAGGACGAGGGAAGAGGAGGATGATGAGGTAGGGAGGTTGGGGAGCATGCTGGGTTTTCAATCACTCCAGCTCTCCGTGGTCGTACTCTTGATAAGCGCTGCTGTCAACACCACTTATACTGATCCCCAAACGTTCACACCTACGACATTTAGTGGAAATGTACAAATATAAACTTACATCGAGCTTCAGGCCGTGTGGAGACGTTTGATGACTCCTTATATCTCAGTTCTAGTAACGTTTCACCAACACTGACTCAACTTATCACCAACAGGTGTGGAAGCTGGAATCAGAGGTGTCCTCAGATCTGCCTGCGTGAAAATCTCACAAGGTTCCTGACAAGAGTCAATCTCATAACCACCAATAATAAAAGAAGACACGTGCATATTACCGCAACTTTACAATCCCCAACCTAAACCCAGAGGCTATAAACTAACTTGCCATTTAAAAGAGGCATCAACTCTTTTAATACCTATAAAGATTCATAGTGTTAAACGGGTCTAATTTAAATGTGCACTAGTAGTTCAGAGCGTGAATGTAAACGTGCACTGTTGCATGTTCGTGGCTACACTCACAGATTACTTTATTATTCAGATCTCTCTTGCAGAAGCTAAACTTATTTTAACCTTTTACAAACGCTTGATGACTCTAAAGGGTTTTTAGCCCCTTAATGGTATCTGTTTGAGGTATCAACATTTTATCTTACACAGTAAATCTGAGCTGCCCTGTGGAGGCAGAGTCTGATGGATTCAGCAGAAGATAAGCAAGGATGCATCTTGCAGGCTGTTCGGGCACTGGAGGGATTCACAGCTGTTACTGCAGTTCAGGATTCACCCGGCTTTAAACGACTGACTAACAGGTTTTAATAAGGTCAGCAGCTAAACTCAGCATAGACTGAGTTAACTTAGATTCTAATAGAAAACCCTTTAACACAGGTTGTTTCTACAGTTTCTTCTATTTATAGTTGAATAGGAATTTGTCCTGCTGCCTGGATCAACAGGTGAATTTATGACTTGTGCTTCAATCTGTTTTTTTATTACAGCAGTTTGTTGCTGTCACAGCTTCTGCTCCATAATAGTTCAGACTACACTAACACAGGTTAGTGTATTCTAACTTCTTTCACTAACATAAAACAATCATGATCATTTAACCTAAACCCAATTAGTCGTAACCTTTGCTCTTTGTCAACAGTTTGTGATGTGCTGTCAGATATGTTTTTCATAAACCACAGGACGTCATGCAGTGCACATCTCTGATTTGTGTGACAATGCCAGGTGCATGTGATGTGAAGCACGTCTCAGCTTTTAAAGGCCTCAGCAGCAGAAGCCTCCAGCCGCCATAACCAGGTTTCCCAAAGTGTCTGGGTTTTGCTCGACCTACTGAGGAGAAAGGAACCTGGACTCAGAACTACAAATCACAAGTGTCTGAGGTTAAACGAACAGCAAGTGTTGTTTTAGGGGGGATTTTTCTGAACCGTCACCGAGCTCCGACGCCCCCCGCAAGTGTCGTTTGTTTGAGTAAAATGCTTTTGGCCTCAGGAGGCAGAGCAAGAATTTCCATTTCACACTTGGGTGGAATTCCAGATTGGCTGAGCTCACACCACAGGGCCCGTTCAATGGCCTACATTAAGCCAAGTAAAGTCAATCATGTGAGAGGAAAAACACCTTCCCACATACACAGCATATAGCTTCACATTTAAATTGTCGGCATTCGACCAACGTGTCCCATCAGAGAGAGTTATGAAAAGTGAAAACTCACAAATAAATCTTTATATTACTGAAGTGGCCTGGTAATAAGAGCACTGAGTAACAAAACACAGAGGTAATACAATATCATGCAACCTTCTACGAGTTTGGACAGATGCCTGACAGTGAAGCAGGTTTCGAGTCAGTTTTTCCAAACCTTAACTTCTGGGCCACGTACAACACAGGAGTCCTCCTCATATTCAGATATGAACGTTCTGCTGCACTGATGCACATCATTCTCACACACATGCAGAAATAATGAAACTGCTGAATTTCCAGTTTCATGTGTTAATTATCCTGCTAAGCTCTCCACTGCTGCTACGATTACGGTTACGACTAGGACAGCTCTAAGAGGGTTCTAGTTTTTCCTACCAAGACAAGCAACAGGCCTGTAAATCATGTCTCCCTGCTGAAATTATGTCTAAATAAAACTGATTTGCAACAGCAAATGCATTTGCTGCATTTTTCTCATACTTTCCTGCAGACTTTGAGTAGCTGTGGAATTAAAATGTACATTCTCCAGGGTGCGGACCGGGGCCACATTATCCTTCAGTAAACTAACAGCAACAGACACAGGGCTTAATGCTTTAATGTATTTGTTTCTCTTCACAGATTTGTTGTGTTTGATCGAGGACACACACAACCAGCACTTGAAGGAAGACAGAACATGTGGGATAATTAAAGGTACTGTAAGAACAGTAACTACATTGGAGTGCTCTTACAACAAAAGCTAATATTGCTAATACAGTATAAGAAGGTAGAAACAAACAGTATATTGATATATATGAATAATTCTAAGTATCTATTATGAATTAACCTCATGTCAGTTGTCAGTTTTCTGTAAAAACCCATTATTACGTCACCATGTCCTTACTGTCGTGATGAGTGGACACCAACTGGTTCTGTAATTATTTTCTATCATAACCAATTAGCCGTGAAGCTCAGGATCTAATCATCTGTAAAGAGAGACCAAGCCTCCACCTGCTGTGCTGGAACTGAATGAATCAGCATCAACAGCAGGAGAAACGATACAGGAGTGGGAGTAGTGTTTGTTTTTGTGTGTATTTCTGAGTGGAACTTGGTTTTTGTTCGACTGAACTCACTGGCTTCACTTCCTACAGGGTCACTGAGTCTCAAACACAACACACGCTCACATGCACAAACAGGTTCCCATCATTATTCGTATTTTCCTTCACGTGCTGTGAGTGAAACCTGAGATTTTCATTAAGTTCATCATGTTGGAAGTCCGTCGGTGGACCTGCTCAAACTGCACACAACTGGCCAAAAACTGTGGGAAACCCAGCTGATGGTCTGAGAATCAGATCTCTGTCCATCCAGGTGTTGTGACCCCCTTCATCTGGCATGAAGCGCTGACCAATGTGAGGCTAAAACCTGCCAAACGTTTGAGTTCCTCCTGTGTGGATGACTCCTCCACTAAACAAATGTCTTTTTAAACCAGTAATGACGAGTAGATCTCTGTTAAATGAGTTAAATGTTAGAATTAACTGAGCTGTGCAGGTTTACTGAGTTATCTGGTTCAATGTGCAGACTAAACACTAGACTCCTTTACAGGAAAGATTGTGATTATAGGTGAATTCTGATTGCAGGTCTGTGCTCGCCACATGTGGTGCACTCTACTTCCTGCAGTAAACATCTGTAATAGATTTTTGTAGCAGGGTACACAGTGATCCAGTATGGGTGCTAATCCTACACGTACTGGACTTTACAGTAGTAAACTCACTGTGGAACAGGCTCCTGTTCAGAGACAGAGAAAAACATCATCCTCCACCTGCAGTAAACAGAGGAGAAGCTTCACGGCTCAAACAGGGCACCAGGCCACATGGTGCAAAATGATAAAACACATAAACAAACACACACACACACACACACACACACACACACACACTAAATGCAAATACACACTGGGGCACAAAACCTACACAAAGGTTTTAGAGTTAATTAGCTCTGTATATTAAAATCCACTCAGCATGATCGTTTACATGTATCTGCACGTCTACCTGGTCTGTGTCTTCGAACACTGCTGATCTGTCAGGGGTCAGAACATGGGTTTGACCTTTGACCCTGGGTGGTGGTGTGTTGCAGCCACTGTGTGTATGTGTGTGTGTTGGATTGTAGATCACAGCGGAGCCTGGAGGAACTCTGCAGAGTCTGACCTCAAAGTGTGGCCTGAAGTGTGACTCTTCAACCTGTGTGTGAGGTCTTGTCATAAAGGCAGTGTGTGTGTGTGTGTGTGTGTGTGTGTGTGTGTGTGTGTGTGTGTGTGTGTGTGTGTGTGTCCTACATCATACTGCTTTTAAAGCTAAACTGCAGATTTGTGCCTCTTGTTAACTCACAGAGTAACTAAATGTGTTTTTACAGCTGCAGTATTTAACTTTTTAAAAATATTTTATTGAGATATTCTCTGTCTCTGTGTTAATGTGAGAGCTGCTGTCAAACTGTGTCAGCATCTGATGCCACTCTTGAGGAATCCTGAGAAGCATTTCACCAACACAGTGGGAAACAACAGACTAGTCACTAGGTGAGTTCTCAAAACGTTTAATTTATGCTGTGTGTCATCTTTATTTACTCTTCACCAGTAAACCATAACTTGATATTTCAACATCCTAACAAAAGTCACAAATGTTCCCTTTACTATGACACTAAAAGTTTTCAAATAGAATGACATATACTTATTTATACTCATTTAATGTCCAATTACTTTCAGTTGACTTCTATATTTCTATTTTTTTTGTAAAGCCATTCAGAGCTCTCTCTGCTCACTTCTACTACATTATATATTTATTACAGCAATAACTCCAAACGTGGACAAGGTGTCCCTTGTTCAATATTGTTCCCATAATCACAGAAACCCCTCGTGGGGTTTTGCAGTTACGCAGCTGTTAATGAGAACATACACTGCTGTTAAACCTTTGTGTAGGTTGACTGACTAACAGCAGCAGCTTTGTGGTTTGTAAAAGTGTTACGGGCAGGAACGTTATGAAAAGCAGCCTGAGACGTTTCTCTATAAAACTCTAAAGCTGAGAAAAGTAAAACAGTCAAATATGAAAATACATAAACACACAAAGTTGTCAAACGTCTGCAGCAATGTGGATAAATCTACCAGACACTTTGACAGGAGCATATTTATTTTTAGAGGTTTATTTATATTCTACAAACAGATTTGACTGTTGAATTAATGAATGTGGCTGAAACTTTGAAACCAAATGTCAAAAGGACTTTTTCTGCTTCTGTAGTTAAAGTTTTAAAGAGGTCGAGGGGGCAGAACGATGGGCCGAGCTGCATGTCGTTACGTTGGACCGTGATTTACTGAAGACACTGTCAGCTTCTTTATCCCAGATGGTGCAGAGACAATTCATTACATAAGATGCCATTTTACAAAGAATGGCAGTAGAAATACCAGAAGTATGTTCAGAATCTACTTAATTAAAAGTATTGAAGTACTAACAGCAAAATACACTTTAAGGTATAATTACTCATCATGGAAGCTGCTGACCTTGTAAACATTTTCAAACAGCTGGAAATAAAAGTGATAATTGAGGCCAACAGTCGACCTGAGAGGAACAAAAGCCAAAACCTGTGGAGTGTGACAAACAATCACAGGGCTGGGGGAGGTTCTTCTCTAGGTATTTAGCTGCATTCCTGCTTTATTAGGCTCCACAGTGCAGTGAATTATGACAGGAAACATGTTTGAGAGCAGACTCGATCTCTCACTGGTTGTGAAACTTTGACAAATCCACAGTGGGCCAAGTGGGAGTCTGTAGGGAAGTAAGTCGTGAAGCTTCCACAGGCTCGAAACACAAAATCCTAACAGCCAGGTTCATGCAAATAAACTTAAAGGAACAATAGAAGAATTTAAAAGTTGTGTTCCGACCTCCAAACCTTTACTCTCCACTGCCGTGCTACATGAGCCTGTTCTCTGTTTCCAATGCCGTCAGCTTTCCTGGAAATGGATCCCTGTGATCTGCACTTCAGTGTTTTCAGATTTTCATAATTCAAATCAACAAACGGTGCTCGCATCAACTCCCCCCAGCCTGCAGTCGCACAGCTTCACGGGGATTTGTCCAGTTTTGGAATCTGAGCAGGAAAACTTTTTGATTTGTTACATCCCCCAGACAGTGGTTACAGACCGGTGCAGGACTTTCTCTTCTGTTCTTTTATTTCTTTTATAAAGTAAACGGTTAGTGGTGGTCTTCAGGGGTCTGTAACTGTACCACACACATTTCAAACTGGTGGTCAGATGGAGTATGGATGCATACTGTACAGAAGAGCTAACATTTCTGACATTTGTGAGGTCAGCTCCTCTTCCCATAATGACTTAATGAGGTCTAAAGGCCAGTTCACGGTTTGTGTTTTCGCTTGTAAAGACGTGTGATGGTTTAAAATGAGCTGCGTTTAGTGTGTCGAGCACCAAACCGTAAACGCCTATGGTGCATGAAATAAGCATCGTCTGCAGTCTCCAGAGACACTGGGCTGACGACAAATTCCATGTCATTTAAAAAAGAAATCACACAACCCCCACATGGACATGATGAGAGTGTACTGTACTGGTCTGTACTGGTCTGAAGTTGTTAGAGCTGCACAGACGGTCTCAGAGTGAGAGTAAGAAGGTTTTGTCTAACAACCTGTACTGGAGGTAGGAAACAGCTGGGATTTAAAACCCGGTCTCCCACATGGAGGACATGATCTTACCACAGCATCCAGCCACAAAGTTGAACTGACAAGTCAACTGGACTGGGAACAGAGTGTTCTCCAAAATAAAAGTCTTGACAAAGGTCTGTTTCTGATTGGCCCAAACGTTACGGAGCCGGCTGCTCAGTTAAAGTGTGACACAAATCGAAAAGCTCAGTCACAGAAGGGCTGTTTCAGTGTTTGCTCATAACTGGTTACATACAGAATACTTTGATTACTACTTTATTTGTGGTGTTTCACTGTGAGTAAGTCACCAGATCATCACATTAATTGTTGATTGAAGTATTATAACCATAATAGCACGGGTGTGTGAATGTGACGTGTTTTTTGTTCAAGCGCTAATTAAACCTTGGGAGTGGGAAACTTTCTTCTATCCACATTTTCAAAAGGCCTGATACAAAAGTCCCTTCATGAATCTCATGTTTAAAAAAGCCTGTGTCTGTCTTCACGCCCACTTCAAAAACTAAAAACATATTTCTTCACATGAACAATGGAGGTTGTCTCTGCAGCATTTGAAAAAGAAATCACTCCTACTCCTGAATGGATTGTTCTTCACATTAATATAAAGCACATTCACTGATGAAACCACTTTAAATGAGGTCGTTACCCAGGTCCAAATGGCAGCTTTTAGTTTTAACTCCAGTGTTTAAAATAAGTCTTCTATGTGATTTTATACACTTATGCTTTAATACACTCATGACAGATTTTTATAAACTGATTCATGAGAAAGCCTCAGTCGGAGTTTCTCAACCGGGTGGAGTTTCCAGCGTTGACGTTTGTTTAGAAGAGGTTCTGTCTTCTTATAACTGATTACCATCCAGAATAAGGACTCCACCATGTCTTTATTAGTCATCCGTCTGAATGAAGCTTCATTGAAATCAGAAAGGAGCTTGGCTGTTAAAGTCCTGGCTCTTAGGTTCACAGAACAGTAGCAAAGCATGTTGGGAAATATTTGGTGTCGTGAGTGACAAGTGACATTAATAACACTCTGTTATGTAGTAATCAAAGGGAAACCCCAACAAAAGTTCATTTTAAAGCAACATTAGAAAGAACTAGTGCTGCTGCTGATGGAAAAAGATGCAGAGAGGAAGTGGACAGAGGAAGACGACAGCATCCAGAGACAAATATCACTGTGGGACAGAAAGCAGCCGCTTTACAAGACTGATGAAAGCAGCAACGTAGAATATCCCATGTCTAAAAGACAAAGAGAGTTACTGTGACGTGTCTTCAATAACGTTTGTTACCAGTCAAACGTAAAGCTCCAACATACAACTACTGCAAATCAAGTAGTGTTTTAGCATGAGTCTCATCATCAGTCCACTCCTCTCTGCTGTCTCCCTCCCTGCTCCGAGGACGTTCACAGCCTCCTGTCATAATTACATCACATGTTCACTGGAGGCAAAACAAAGGAGAAATGGAGGCAACACGTACGTTCACCAGGAGTAATGACAGGAAGACGTCTTCAGTAGATGATATACTGAAGGAAAAGATCTCAAATGTCTGAGCACGTCATCACTGAGTGAGCACGAGACGACTGGAAACTCCTGTTGGTCAATTTAAACTTTTTAAAAAACAAACCCACAAATTTTCAGATGTTACTGTTCTAAAATCACAGTAAAAAACAGAGTGAAGAAAACCTCCTAATTTTCTTGCTTTTAGCAGCAGATCTCTCTGCACTGCTGTCAGATATTCTAACACACGTGCCTTCGACAGATCCTTTCCTCATTACTAATTGTATTTCTACTAAACTGAAAACATACAGTAAACTGTGGCTATAAGAACCTGTTCTGTATCTCAGCTTCTATTTGATCATTTCTAAAGTTCCTTTGCTTTGCTGTTGTTGACACATGAATAGAGGACATTACATAAGAGGAACCTGAGGGAATGATGACGCCGACGTTGGAAATCATCCCTGAGCTTCGCTTGATGATTTCCACTGAAACCAGTAACAGGAATTGTTTTTGTTTGACTTTTGAGACAAATCTAATGTGGGACTGGAACAGCTGCATTTACTGCAGCTAAAGGAAATCTGAAGTGCTGAAGTCTTCAGATACGGAGTGATTTTTGGCCCCTGTGAGGCTCCAGCTGGAGTTTCCTGAAAGGACAGAGTGACTCTGCAGAAGATGATGATGTATCAAAACACTGAAGTTTCCTGTTTGTTCCACTCTACTGTCGCTTAAACCTTCTTCAGTTCAGAACAGGAACAGGTTCTGGACTGAAGCAGTAGATGGATCCATACAGTGGTTCTTAAAGAACACCAGTCAGAGATACATTCACTGCTGCACTGGAGGGAACGGAGTAAAACAACTAACTGTGCTCTCGAGTTAATAAATCATGCGCTCGTTTTAATGTGGTCAGTGCAGCACAGCACAATGGTTCCGCCCTGTTTTATATCGGTGCTTCCTGTTTACAGCTCCAGCGTGATCAGCTGATCGGCTCTGTCTGAACATGAACGTTCTTAGTTCAGCTCCTTCTCTCCCTGCAGCAGCAGCAGCTGTGACAGATGTAACGTTACCTAAATGTGGAGAGCTGAGTGTGTAGTAAACCTCAATACAGCGCTGCTGTCAGCACGTCGACCGTCTACGACTGCGTGGGGTCGACTGTACCAGACATGGATGCAACAGGCGTGTGAGCAGCATTCAAAAGCCCACACATTAATGATTAATGATTTTACTTTATTCATCTCCTGAATTATTTCATGAAGATGAACCTCTACCCTGGTGTATCGTATCATATTGATCATACTGCATTGGATTTAACTGTGTTTCCATTAACCTTTACATATTAATGACTTTGCAGATGTTAACTCAGCGTCACAGTTAATGGGATGTTTTAGAAATGTTCTTTTTGTTGTCTTCAAATATTTTTTAAGTCTCAACTGATTATTCATTGTGCACAAATGATGAAATCACCTCCCGCCCTGTGTTTTTCTAATAAATTCTCAGTAGGTTTTGGTGCCAGATTTAGGGCTGGTTCTCCTGCAAATGCAATTGCATTTTGAGAAACTTATTAGAAGAAGCTGATCAGCCTCAGCACGGGACTTCCATCACATCTGTTCCTCAGGACTGCCGCCATAAATCGACACTTAATATTATTTGTTAGAAACTGAACTGCTTTACGATGCTTTGTTTAACCAGAAATAAACACATTACATGAGTCTGTCCTGCACAGAATAAATTTTTCAGGAAGTTCTGATACGGAGCAGCAGGAGGAGGGATTTTCTGCCTGTTCATCATTTTCTCCTGAGGGTTCATGGACCTGGAGGTCACAGAGCGCAGGTCAAGATCAGCTCCCACTACGTCTGTGCATGTTTAAAATGGTTGTTGGATGATGTCATGTCACTAATTGAAAGCAGCATAGGTGTGTGTGTGTGTGTGTGTGTGTGTGTGTGTGTGTGTGTGTGTGTGTGTGTGTGTGTTTAAGCATAATATATGGAGTTGAAAGCATCGGGGAATAGAGCTGCTTTGCTGACAGGATGAGCTTGTTGCTATAAAACACTGAAGCTGTAAATCTGTACACACACTCGTTCACACACACACACACACACACACACTCAAACACCTCAGATGCTTCACTCACACCTCTTAAAGAAATGATGATTCATTCAACACCTGTTTTACTAAATACACACACACACACACACACACACACTCCTACACACACATTTGAAATGTGGGTAAACACTGAAAACTGAAAACACAAACAGTAAAATAAACAACTTAACACACAGTCACACACACAGTCACACACACAGTCACACACACATTCAGACTGAAACGCTATAACGTTATATAAACACATACCAATCAAACCAGAGACGACTCTTATTCCCTTCAGACTGTGTAAAAACACACTCTGCAGTAATCTCAGAAACTATTATCTGTGTGACTCACTTCATATCTTACAGTGTTTTTCTGATTTACATGAGTAGTATGAACCTTTTTTATGTGAGTCCACATCTGTCCAGCTGCTGTCGTCCTAACTTCATACAAACAGTTTTATCAGCTAGATGTTGAACTACAACCTGTAAAGTGTCACTCTCACAGTAAATAATGATATTAATGCTTCTGTTCCACTAAATAAAAACAACTGCTTTAGCTCCTGTTGACAAACTAACCAGCACTAATACAAGTTTCCATCCTGCCTTCGTCACTAGTGTTATTTCCTTTTAGCTTCTCCGTTCTGTGTCTCACAGCAATTATGGAAAAAAGAAGCTGCTTCTAACACGATTTAACCACATTAAAGGTCAAGTAAAGATATCGAGTCTGCAGACGGATGAGAGCTCTCTGTGAGGGAACATGTTTAGTTTACAGTCATTATGCTAATGCAGAGTTAAAGTGTTGCATGTGGCAGCTTTAATTAGACCAGAAAGACGTGTTGTGACATCGTTTTATTTCAGAATACTAAGATTTCTATTTGTCAACATGACGTTTCATGTCCGTCGTGTGAGACTGAACCAGCAGACAGCAGTTTTACACACTTCATTAAAGACATCTTCTCACTAAACTACACACACGCTGCCACTCTGAACATTGTCGTGCTTCATTAGACAAAACAAACTCTATTAATTCCATAATGGTCTTAGTCATTGGTTACGGGTCTGTATCGTCACCACTAATGGAGCCGTTGTTGAGAAGTCTAAACCGATTACTATGAAACTAAAGCTGCACCTCGCTGAGCAACAACAGCAGCTCCACCAGCAGCTCCACCAGCAGCTCCACCAGCAGCTCCACCAGCAGCTCCACCAGCTCTGTCACGGCCGTCAAACAGCAACAAGTATTAGGATGTAATTCAATCACAACTGGACCTGTGACCTGCTGAGTCCACGATGACCCACGCAGTGAAACTCCCCTAATAACACCAGGAGACACACGACAGCACGAGTAGAACCAAACAGAACTACGACCTGTGGGAACATCGAAGTGCAGCAGCACTCAGGAAGTAAAAAGTAGATGCTGGGAGAGAAAAGAGAGACTGAAGGATGTGAGGAAGAAGAAATGGGGGGAGGTGGTGAAGAATGAGAGGAAGGGGCAGAGTGCGGGCGAGCGAGCAGCAGATCCTGACCCGACTTGTTCTGTTGATGTTTTCTCTGGCAGATCAACAGTTTGAGCTGCACTCACCGAGGGGTTCATGAGAAACTGATGCTCATCTGGCTCTGAGAGCAAAACCTCCATCTAAAAGGGAGGTGGAGAAGAGAAGAGAGGAGCGCAGAAAGAAAGGAGCAGAAGGGCGACACTGACTGCTGGACGTGGGATCCTCGACAGCGAGATGCAACGAAATGTGAAACTGAAAATAAAAGTAAACACGTCTCTAATAAGTTTCTTGTAAATGTGGGTTTTACAGTAATTGTAGTGCAGGTTGGTTTTTACACAGACACAAACCAGAAACAAACACCAGACTCCACCAGACAGAACACTGTCCAAATCCAAATCCAGGTTTACAGCTATTCCACCAGCTTTAATCCACTGTGATTCCCGTCCTACACGGCTAGTGCAGTGTTTCCCGCCTCTGATCATCACCTATCTTCCACATCCACCCATGCACCTGCTCCATATCCTCTCATCAGCCTTTCTGTCAGTGCCCCACCCTTCCTCTTGTTATTACAACCATTACAGGTTGGTACTGGTCTGTCAGTCTCTGTCTTGGCCTCACTGACACAGTTAGCTTTGCTTAGTGCTGTGGTCTCACTCAGCCTTCATACAAAAAGCACAGGTAGCATGTAGTTTGAGATTTGTATCTGTTCCTAGACACGCTTTAAACACCTCGTACTTGCACAAACACACTCTGTAGTAAATAAAAGTCGAGACGTGGAAGTGAGTGAATGAACAGGAAGGGATGTTGTAAAACTGAACCGCAACACGAGTTCAGCCAGAGTTTCTACGAGCACAGTCGTGTTGCTGTTGTCATCCCACAGAGATGAAACTGAAGAGCAGAAAATAAACAGTAATAATACCCAGAAGAAGGAAACGACTCAGGTTAGACCAGGACCCACAGCCTCTCAGCTCAGACCAGCACCAGCTGAGCCTGGAAACCTGGAGAACCAGCGTCCCTGCTCCGTCACTGTGGTTAGTGTGTGAGGGACTGTTATTCACTGAGCCAGGTGGAACAAAGCAAACTCACCTGTGTCTGGAAACTCAACGATCACTAACTAACGCCACAGAAACAGTCAGAGTTTTAAAAACATAAAGAGAAATTACGTTTTATATTAATATTAGCAACTTGTTCAGCAGTTTGAACAGAGCCCTGACATGAGACATTGAAACCTTTACCTTTCGTTAAAGCACTGATTCAATACGAAGCCTGATGAACCACTGCTCCATTTAAAGCTTATTAAACTTACCTGACTGGAAGAAGAACCAGTTGTTCCCAACTGTCACTCCAGGTCCACCACACCAAACTGCCTCAGCGGACGAGTCATATCCAACACAGCTGGTGAGCTCCTTCAGTTTTTAGGTGTGTGTGTGTGTGTGTGTGTGTGTGTCAGTGGGTTTGGCTGCTGCCTGCTCCGTCCTGATAGCGTTCAGTCTTTCTGCAGCAGCAGCAGCTCGAAAAGAGAGTTTCACAACAACAGCAGCAGCAGCAGCAGCAGCAGCAGCAGCGTGACAGAGACACTGAGTTTTCCTGCTCTCCTCTCCTGTCACACATTTTATTTTCCAGCTCTGCCGCTCGTCTCTCTCCTCTCTCTCCTCTCCTCTCTCTCCCCCTCAGCTTCTTCTCCACTCCCTTTATTCATGTTTCTCTCCTCCTCTTTCAGCTGTCAGGCTGCGCCTTTCCTTTTGTCAGCTTCAATTAATGTACTTAAGCCTTTTTTTCCATCTCTTCATCTCATCTCTCTCCTTTTTGTTTTCAGTCTTAACGTCTTAACTCTTAACACTCTATCTTTCTTCTCATCTCTTTTTTCTCCCTCCCTCTTCTTTTAGCACTTGTCGTTCTCAATTTCTTATCTGTATCTAACTCTTTCTGTCTCTAACTCTTTCTGTATCTAACTCTTTCTGTATCTAACTCTTTCTGTATCTAACTCTTTCTGTATCTAACTCTTTCTGTATCTAACTCTTTCTGTATCTAACTCTTTCTGTCTCTAACTCTTTCTGTCTCTAACTCTTTCTGTATCTAACTCTTTCTGTCTCTAACTCTTTCTGTATCTAACTCTTTCTGTATCTAACTCTTTCTGTATCTAACTCTTTCTGTTCTCTAACTCTTTCTGTATCTAACTCTTTGTGTATCTAACTCTTTGTGTATCTAACTCTTTGTGTATCTAACTCTTTTCTGTATCTAACTCTTTCTGTATCTAACTCTTTCTGTATCTAACTCTTTCTGTATCTAACTCTTTCTGTTCTCTAACTCTTTCTGTATCTAACTCTTTCTGTTATCTAACTCTTTCTGTATCTAACTCTTTCTGTCTCTAACTCTTTCTGTATCTAACTCTTTCTGTCTCTAACTCTTTCTGTATCTAACTCTTTCTGTATCTAACCCTTTCTGTCTCTAACTCTTTGTGTATCTAACTCTTTGTGTATCTAACTCTTTCTGTATCTAACTCTTTCTGTATCTAACTCTTTCTGTCTCTAACTCTTTCTGTCTCTAACTCTTTCTGTCTCTAACTCTTTCTGTATCTAACTCTTTCTGTATCTAACTCTTTCTGTCTCTAACTCTTTCTGTATCTAACTCTTTCTGTATCTAACTCTTTCTGTATCTAACCCTTTCTGTATCTAACTCTTTCTGTTATCTAACTCTTTCTGTCTCTAACTCTTTCTGTATCTAACTCTTTCTGTTCTCTAACTCTTTCTGTCTCTAACTCTTTCTGTATCTAACTCTTTCTGTCTCTAACTCTTTCTGTTCTCTAACTCTTTCTGTCTCTAACTCTTTCTGTATCTAACTCTTTCTGTCTCTAACTCTTTCTGTCTCTAACTCTTTCTGTATCTAACTCTTTCTGTCTCTAACTCTTTCTGTCTCTAACTCTTTCTGTATCTAACTCTTTCTGTTATCTAACTCTTTCTGTATCTAACTCTTTCTGTATCTAACTCTTTCTGTTCTCTAACTCTTTCTGTTCTCTAACTCTTTCTGTCTCTAACTCTTTCTGTCTCTAACTCTTTCTGTATCTAACTCTTTCTGTATCTAACTCTTTCTGTATCTAACTCTTTCTGTTCTCTAACTCTTTCTGTTCTCTAACTCTTTCTGTATCTAACTCTTTCTGTATCTAACTCTTTCTGTATCTAACTCTTTCTGTATCTAACTCTTTCTGTATCTAACTCTTTCTGTATCTAACTCTTTCTGTATCTAACTCTTTCTGTCTCTAACTCTTTCTGTCTCTAACTCTTTCTGTATCTAACTCTTTCTGTATCTAACTCTTTCTGTTCTCTAACTCTTTCTGTCTCTAACTCTTTCTGTATCTAACTCTTTCTGTATCTAACTCTTTCTGTATCTAACTCTTTCTGTCTCTAACTCTTTCTGTATCTAACTCTTTCTGTCTCTAACTCTTTCTGTATCTAACTCTTTCTGTATCTAACTCTTTCTGTATCTAACTCTTCACCCTCTATTCCTCTATTCGTCCTTATTTTCTGCTCCTCTATTTTTCTCCATTACATCTTTCTGCCATCTTTGATCAATCATTTCTCTTCTTTTCTTTCCATGTTGCTCCTCTGAGACCCTCTCTTTCTTTCTACTCTCCCATGAGGATCCTCCCTGGTTCTGTCCCACTCCTCCAGTCTCCAGTCGCCTCTTTACTTTCCACTCTTTCCCACTTACTTTCCCTACATGCTTACTCTTTTCCTTTTTATGCTGTTCAGAGCTCTAAATGTAAATGTTTCACAAACCCCCCTCCTCCTCCTTTCCTTTCTCTGTCTCTTCCCCTCCCCCCCCCCTCTCCGCTTGGTGAGTATCATGTTTGGCTTTAGACTAAAGACCTTGGCCACAGCACAGACCACATACATCAGTAACTCTGCTGCTTTGTGTCCTGACTGATGCCATGTATTGGTAAAATTAAACATTACTGAACAATGATGAACAAGAGAAGGAACAAACCTAAAGTCAGAAAGCATCTTCTCTGTTGCAGCAGATTAAAGTTGCAGATCCACAATCTGCTGGTAAATCTTATTTCTCCACTGTTTTATCAGATATTTACACATAAACACAACTTAAAAGCATCAATTTACCCTGATAACAAAGCATCTGGTTATGTAGCTTTTATTTCCCTGACATGTCTGACTTTAACCCAGTATTAGTAGAAGTTCAACTCAACTGACTCTAAAACTAACTTTAATTTAAATATGATCCTCTGTAATCCGTCCGTTGCCATAAACAAGATGCAAAGTTTCACTGTGCCTCTCTGGAGAACAGCTAAATAAACAGCTTCCCTCAGCATCACGCTGCTATAAATCAATCTGTTTTCAAATGTCTGAGGTTCCTTTTGTGTCTGCTCACTGTGTTTTTCTGTTACTATCACAGAACCATCAGACAGAAATGCATATGAACACAAACTATGCAGAGCAATTAAACGTTCCTCAGTCCAGATGCGTTCCCATGCTGCAGTGTGAAAAAAGAAAACAGCACACACGGACTCGAGTCCTTGAACTTTCAATTAAGCTCAGTGTTTGTGAAAATGTGCAGATCCGCCTGCTGGGAGAAACTGTGAAGTGGGGACACTGACACTCGTTTCATGGTTCATGTGGGACAGCTTCACTGATTAGAACTATGTGTGCGTCATTATGTAATAAGCTGAAGTCGTGGTTTAGATTCATGCTGTTTGATGCCTTCTAGGTTATGATGTAACAGGATACTGTGTCTCAACAACCTTCAGTGAAATTAGGTGCAAAGTTAATGATTAAGCAGCAGGTTTAATGAGTTAATTAGTTAACATTTGTACACATGAACATGCTGAACATCATTTGACCTGAGGTTTAAAGAGTGGCTCAGGATGTAGAGTAGGCTGTCCACTAATCTCACAGTTAACACTCTGATGGCTTTGTAACTGTCCTCTCCTGTTTCAGACCTCACACCCACATAAACACGTCGTGGCAGATGGATGAGACTAAACTCTTCAGTGAAGTCTTATAAAGCCAAGTCCAACCTCCACACGCTGACCTGACGTAGTGAAGACAAACTCTGAAGGGGTCGGATTCATTTAGCAGTTGGAGTTTTGACTCCTGTCTTCATTTTAACTTGTCACATAGTGCACGTAGGTACAAACTGAGAAGAGACGTTTAAGAAGCTGCAATAGCACGAGCCTTTCAAAACATAAAACCTACATAAGATCTAGCATACAATCTATTTTAATTGTTATTACAACATCTTTCTCATTTTTGTATCTTTGGCAGTTGTTTCGATCAGATTTCCAACATCACCACTGTGCTCACTGTGTGTAATTTGTATTATTTGGCCTTTTAATTTCACAAATGTCAGCTAACATATGTAACTGCTCTAGAATGTAGACTGTATCCCTGTGTTGCATTATTGTGTTTTGAATTCCAGGTAGAAAATCAAAGTGAGGGAAATTAGACGTATGCATTTAAATAGGATCAGTACATTTAGAACATAGGATGTGGTTAATAGGCCATAACATAGAAAACTACACTGAAGACTTAAATAAACTCATATGAAGGTTTTTTAGTTGACAGCTTTGTCAAACACACCCACAGAAGCTTTGACATAGACATAGTTTAGAGATATTTATACTGTATCTGTATCATGACAGTAACACACACTGACACAAATGCACATACCACACACACCCAAACACGTTATCAGTTGACTTCCAGCACAGAAATACACAGCGACGTTTACTTCAGCTGGCACGTTCATTTCATAAATGCACACACACACACACACACACACACACACACACACACACACACACGAACACATGGCAGGAGAAGATAAGGAGGAAGAGCCGAGTGCATCCTGTGTATCTGGAGGTCTCTGCGTCTCCACTCCCTCATCACACACTCAGCGTAACAGCTGACTGTGCACGTGTGTGTCAGCCTTTACTTCTGTCTTTGTGAGGACCTGTTTGAGTTTATTCAAGGACAATTTTTAAATGTCTGTTATCACTTCTGGTGCCTGGAGATTTTAGATTTGACGTTAGCTTTAAAATTTTGAATCAGTATAATTAGAGCTTCTTTTTTTAGTTTTTATTTTGATCATTTTCATGGTTCACTAACTTGTAATCAGGCGAATGGCATCACTACCACAGCCACTGTGCGATTCCTCTATTACTGCACTACTTTGGAAATCTGTCCTGGAAGACGTTCACAACTGTGTAACGCACAACGTTAACCAGCTCTGTGCAGCGTGGCAGAGGAAACAGACAGGAAAGTGCCACTTTTAGCACAGTTATGTTTTAGGTAAGGATGCACGCTCAGACAATTCCTCCCCTACAGCAGAGGTTTGTGAATCACTCCTTACTACTCAGAATAGCAACATGCTAACATGCTGCACACTTGACTTAAACATACAAATATTCCTGGGTATGCTAAAGACCAGTGATCAGCAAGATCGAAACTAACTAACTCATTCTGACTTCATGCTGTAAATATTTGACAGGATCCTCAGCAGCAGCGTCTGGGTGAGAGTGTGGACTAAAGCAAACAGCTGTTGTAGTTTATCCTGGATCCCTAAGAGCACACGTTTAAGCACATAGAAACCTGCTCAGATGATAATGAAATAAAGTACGTTGTTCATGTCTGCTCACTTTTTGACTTGCTGAATGCAGCTGAGGGAGGTCTCCTCCTGTTGTAGCATGATGCCCTCTGCTGTTAACATGAAGCTACTAAGTGAGGAACACTTTGTTCTCTCTTTACCCAACGTTTACCGTGTCAATGACCTCAGGATGAAACACATCACATGTGACACAACATCACGACTTCCTCTACTGTCAGTACTGTGATTTCTCACTGTGCCATTCATTTAAAATATAAAAACAACCTCCAACCTAACAGATAATAAGAGATGCAGCAAACTGCAGTGTGTTAGGACTGTCACTGTCCACAGAGCTACAACTAAACCTTACCGAATGCTACTAAAACTTTTCACAAACATCACGCACTACATAGAAAATAGATGATGTCAACTCAGCTCTCTGCGTGTCGGTGTTCATGATTTCATAGAGGAAGCAGTTGTTCTTTAGTCTCATTTTGCTGCTCCTGCTGCAAACACGCTACAGCGTCCTCCACAGCAGTGCCAGGGCGACGAGCCCAGCACAGATCAGCATCAGTTACTATAGCAACAGCCGTGGACTAGACTGACTGTGGAGACAACATGGCTGCCAAAGGGGAAGTGCAGCAGCCAAGCTGTGTCTGCCTGTGCGGCTTCACACATGAGTGACAAACACAACATCTTGACGCAGTCATTTGTAACCTCACTGTCTTTGGGGAAACTCTCTTTTGATACAGTACAAGACACGAAAGCGACGTGTCCAGAAAGCTTGTGGTGCAATGCACTGACAAAACATGCTAATTACTCATGTTTAATTAAAAAGTACTCCTGTGAAAGTGTACATTTCTTATTCATCATATCAAGCAGATCATAGATTAAAGATTTAAATGATCAACATTTTGTCTCTCGCTACAGTTCACGTGCCTGCAGTTCTGCGTTTGAGTCTGGGTTAGTTCAAACTAAAAATAATGTAGGACACATGACGGATGCTTGGAGCTGAGGCATCCAGCTAAAAATACACACGGTGTATCATGAGTGCATACATGTTGAATGTGAGAGCTCATCATTGCAGTGTTAGCATCCTAGCACCATGTCAATGAGCCAGTAGATATAACAGATGTGTAGGTTTGAGAGAAGTTAGGTTGAATCCCTCGAGCCCCAGTTTCTCCAGAACTTACCTGTAATGAATCAAAAACAGGCAGACGCCTGCTGAGATGCATCATCCCCCTCTTGCATCACCCACCTCCCAAATATCGCTAATCTGCTGCAGCACGTAAAGTCAAAACACGGCTCAACCAACTAAGAGGAGCTGTAAAAGACAAAGGACAGGATTTGTGTTTTACAGCATTCATAGGCAGCAGATTCAGACTCATACCTGCCGTTCATTGAAGCTGCATCAGATCAAACTTTCATCCTAAATCACACATATTCCCATTGATGGTGTTCCTCTTACTTTACCATCCGTCTGTCACATGACACCTTTTATGCTCGTGTCATGATTCTGCACTTTATTTTCCATCGTAGTATTTTTGGATCTAGATGTCTGGCCTGTCCTTGGTCCACACCTGGTCCACCTCATCCTTTACAGTTTATACACTTTACCATTCACTCCTTCTCTTTCCTTTCATGCTTCATGTGCACACTTTGCTATTGTTCGACTTTTTTCTTTCCTGTGATTGTTTTCTAGTTATCATTCAGGACTTGGAAATGACCTTTAGTGCACTGTGTTATTTTTGATAACGACCTTTTATTCACTTTACTTGGTTGGTTGCATTGTGGTCCTGTTACCTTGACCATTACTCAGCAGCGTACTCACCGAGGACCAATCCTCCTTCTAGGATGGACACAAAAAAGATCAGACCAAAAACTGTATAAATAATAATAACATGCAGGTCAGGATGGGAGTATACAGACTGATAGAGCAGGTAGACTGCAAACATACTGCACATGATGAATATGATCAGGAGACACTTTGAAAACACCCAAATAGCTCCAAGCTCAGCTACATGACCTGAAAAGAGGATGAATTACACAAAAAGACAAAGAAGCTAAAGAGAGAAGCAAGAAGAGGAGCTGAATCTCCAGATCAGAGAGGCGGAGTAAAGTGAAGGAGAAGACACAGAAAAAGAGGGTTAGAGAGATGTAGTGAACTCAGCCGGACAATGAACACGACCGGGAACTTTCAGAACATCGTTCATCGGATTCATTCATGCTGAGCTCAGTGCACACGGTATTATTGATAATGGTAAGAGGTGGAGGCCTTAAGAAATCTAAGAATAACTAAGTTACAGCAAGCAGCAAAGTCGAGAGTCCAGAGTCCAGCACGTCACCTGGTACAGAACCAATAGATCTCTACACACTCCAAACAGTCCAAGACGAGGTCTGTGGGGAAAACAGTAACAACAGAGGTAAACAAGGCAAGTGGCTCAATTAATACTGAATGATTTATGACATAAGTCATCAGAAGCACCTTCAAGTCTGGTCGGACTTAAAGGGAAACTAAGATTTTCAAAGTATTACCATATTTGCAGCGTGTACTTTACAGGCATCATGTTAAAAGCTATTTCTGAGACACAGATTTGCCTTGTGCATGTTAAATAAGCTGCACGCTCCAGTATGTGGTAATGTTGATTAATGACTTTAAATACAGAGGTAATCTTTTACATTAAAGTGACGCCCATGTTACAAGTAGTCTAAAGTTTACTGTCATGCAGGCTGCTAGTGAAACTCCTGGGTTTCAATCAGACCAATTAGCTTTGTATAAATAGTTTTTATTTAAAATGCTGCATTGGTTGATTTCACGTTGTACAGAAGTTCATCCAGCATCAACTCGCCATCAGTTTGGGCTCCTACACAGTCACCTCATCTGTTTTCACACCCTGCACCAGTACGAAGCAGGTTTCTCAGGTAGGTTGGTTCTGATGGACGATGTTGTTTCAACTGGGCATTGTTTGTCTCACAGGAAGACTTCCACAAGCTGGCCAATCAGAACAGAGTGGATTGGGGGAGGAGGGATTTAAACACACAGCAGCTCAAATGAGCATTTTTAGTCTCAAGGCCAGAAGAGCTGCTGCATGAAGAGGTAGCACAAGATGTCTTTATACTTTTTAAACTTGAAAATCATATTGAATTCAGATGTTTACTTACAGCAGAGCAGAGAAAAACATGTGGATGATTTTAAAAGTAAGAGGAAAAACAGGATGCGGAGGTGGGTGGAGGTTCACCACCATAGGTAATTAGTAAATGATGTGTGTGTGGTGGATGCCTGCATGTGATCCTCGGCAGCCATGTGCAAAAGGAGGCCAGTGAGTTCACAGCTCTTACAGTACACCGCACATGGAGATGCAGAAATGGCCTCTTACTACAGTTCATTTCCTTCGGTGCTACGGTGGAGGTTGTGCTGCCTCCACTGTGAGAGAAAAACGGAAATACGAAAGGAAACAACACTTTACATCTGGGTAACTAAAACCCGAGAAGCACGAGGTCTGAAAGTTTTTTGGGGCGGGAATGAAAAGATCAGAAAATCTGTGCCTCCTTCCAGCTCTCTCTGGGCTCGGGGCCAAGCGAGGGGAGGAAGGAAGGGGGCGAAGTGGAGGAGGAGGGATGAAGAGGGGAGGGAGAGAGCAGGCAGGATCTGTGGGGATTGCAGGGGTGCATGGAACAAATGCAGAATAATTTAACTCTTCCTTGGCCAAACACTGTCCTGCTCAGTGGGCTCTGCATCCAGATTAGAAACCCAGTTCAGAGCCTGATTCCAAACAAAAAGACTCAGACTCCTTCATCTAAAACTGCTGCTTTGAATCTTTTATCTCATTCATTTGACTTTTCATGTTTAATAATAGATTGAATCCTTGACTGAAAGGACATTACATTCTTTACATGTACGAAGTATCTTCTAAAGTGAATATCTAGTGTTTCAGAATATGCATAAAATGAATGTTCAGCGGTGGACTGATTTTAATTCTAGTGCTTTAAATTCCTGTGTTCATTTACACACATGAAGTATAACTGTGTGTACTGTAGACGTGTCACAACACGACAAGTACAAACTACTGATCTGATAAAGCTTTAATAAAGTTAGTAAGACTTCAGGAACGCCCTGAGGAAATTTCTTTAAGTTTAGCACAAATGTTTATTTGGACTCAGTGACTGAAAAATTCTGTTTTGGAGGTCAAAGGTCAAAGGTCACTGTGACTTGTTTCTTGTGAATGCAGTATCTCAGAAATGCTTTGAAAGAAACAGACGTCTCATGTGTGTCTCTCTTCAAGTCGTGGGCTCTGACTCTAAAAGGTGGATTTAGTTTATTTGGTTCCATTCTGTTGTGTGTTTTGGGTCATCGTCCTGTTTCACAGACATTCTCACATTTTCCTGAAGAGTTTCTGATACTTGCAGACATTCCAAAAGGTTAACATACTTGTCTGTTATGTAATAATACTCCGTTCTGTTTGTAAAGACAGTCTTTCATTTGTTGAGTCTAGGAACTCATATGGGAAGACCCCCACTCTGCCAAATAAACACCAGGTTTAAACTGTGTAGATTTGGACAGATGCTCTATACTGACACATAAATGCTGATGGATACACATAATATAATTGATAAATATATAACTTTAGAGTAAGGTTTTGTGCTCTTCTCACCAGTTCACTAAAAGCGAAGAATAATAGAACGCCTCTTTTCAGAAATATCTAAAACCTTTAATAAATAAAATGCATTTAGGCAGGAGTGGAGGTTAGTTCTAGGGTGTGGACCTTTTCTGATGCCTTCTATTGCTATTATCAGATACAGCAGGAGAAGCATAAAGGCAGCGGCATGGTGTTTGATATTCACATCCACATTCAGCCACAACAGAAATTCAAGTTTTTACATGCATGACGCAGTGCTGCTCTCATCCTGCTCTCATCCCTCAACCCCCTGAAGAGACATCATTTGGAAAATGCACGATAGACAGAGTCAGGTAAACATCTACAATGCCTGGCACACTAATTATGTATGCTTGGATGCTTGGCTGACTGAAGCATTTGCTGCGCTGTTACTGCACCTTGCAGCATTTGGCTTAAAATGGATTCATCTTGCATCGCAATTATTATCCTCAATTTGTGTGCGACTGTGTAAGTGTTCTACATCTTAAATTGGATAGATTAACAATTTTTTAAATGTATGTTGATATAATTGGAGTAATAATTATATAAGGTAGGTAGTGTGACATACAGAACAGTCAAGCTGTGGATAGAAGCTTGTACTTTCATTCAAGAGCAGTTTTCTTTCAACCAAACAGCCTCAGTCTATCTTTCAGTGCTCTACAAACAATACAGTGACTCAGTTTTTCCAAATTTGTGTGTCATTTACTCATCAAACCTCATCAGCAATGTTATTTTACAAATGGAAATCATCAGATCCTTTCTATGAACGGACTGGAGTGCAGTCATGGCCTTTGTTGTGTGTTTTGTGTTTATTTGTGCGTAAGAGGAAGTTGTTGACAGTGGTTGTTTGTCATCTGATGGAGGAGATTTTGTGCACATGTAGTTTTTAACATCGGTGCCAAAGTACTCTGTTGGCCTGTCTGGTTGGAGATGTGCTGATTATTTTGGTGTGTTATCTGCTGGTATTCAGCATGTTGCACCAACACAGCTATTCCAGTTTCTATTCAATACAATGACCAGTTGCTGTAAAGGCTGATAAGGCTGATCTGGACACTGTATGTGGAAGTTCAATTAGGATAAATCTGAAAACTTTACAATTTAATAAGCAGGAGTTTATTAAACTGTACGTCGTACAACATAATGCAGCGCTGCAGTGTTTTCCACTTGACTCTAAACATCACAAAAAGGAGAAGTTCCATTTCTACTGGTTCTTTATAAAGTTAAACATAGGAAGTTCTGAATTACATCGATAAGACCGAGTGCAACAACCGTAACAAATCCACCGATGGCTTCTCATGTGTTTGCAGGACTTTACTGTAATTCTCATTTTACTGTCTCATGGGGAGAGTGAAACTTCAAGCTAAATGCAAATTAGAAGAGGGTAAATTGAAATTACACAAAAAAAGAAAAGGAACCAGGCAGGGGGTTCGTACAAGGAGAATTAAATACGGCCTTTAAAATCAAATATCAATCTTAAATGTTATTTTGACACTTTAATATTATAATTTTCACACCAGCAGAAAACACCCTTTGTAATTCAGAGTTAATGTGGAATTAAACCTAGATCATGAGTTAAACTGTTGGAGATTTTGTTCTTGTCTGACTTGGGTTTCTATACAGCACAAAGATCCATAAATGTATGATGTGATTTTTGGGGTTTATTTTTACATTACAGGTCTTGACTAAGGGCAAAAAAGGCCAGAAATCAAACAGCGGTCTCTCGCATAGAGGGGAGATATCTTATCACTACGCTATCCAGCCACAGGGGTTGAATATTGTCACAATTAAGAGACACTCAGGTAACCAGAAATTACATTTGATAGACACTGTGTGCGTGCGTGTTGATCCCATCAGTTAGGAAGTATAGGGAAGAAGAGAAAAACCCCTCTGGAGCCTTGAAGGAGTCCTGACACTGGTGGTGGTGGGGTGAAGCTGTGATGTGGCACAGACTGCAACGACAGCACACAGAGGCAGTACAGGAGGTTTGAACACTCTACAGCCAGGATAATGATTGGACGAGAGGAGTTCCCACCTGCACGACCCGCAGCGAATTATTGTATAATAACAGACCGGAGGAGCCTTGGAGTGATGAGGCAAGCTGCCTAAAAACTAGAACCCTGCAGAAGAACTGTTGCAGCATCTGCTCGTTCAAACCATGTTTCTGTGATTTTAGATTTAACAGCCCTGAATTTTAGTGAAGAGCTCAGACCTCTCTAAATGTTGTAACCTCAAAAAGATGGTGTTGATTCTGTTCCCGACTTCCTGGTTCCTCTCTGATCTCACTCGTCCCCTCTGTCTTGGTCTAGTACCTGATTACTGCCTGATTGGAAACACCTGTCCTCTGGTCATTCAACATGCTTTGCCTCACTCATTCAGTCAGTGCCAGATTGTTTGTCGTCACTAAAGCCACTCACCAGGCTGTTCACCTTCCTGAGATCCTGGCTCGTTGTTTCTGGATTTTGGATTCTAGACATGCTAGAAAGATTTTAGATCCTAGGTTTTTGATTAGGAACTGGAAAGTATTCTTGGACTTGGCTGCGTGTATCTGGATTGTGGATTAGAGCTAATTGCTGAAGGTTTTTGTATGAAATTGGAACAGAATTATACACAAGGATTTCTGGGTTTATGGACAGGTTGTTGTTCTTTGGCACATCTTTTCTGTCCAGGAGAGAGGTTCTTTTGTCTTCCCACCCTTACTTTAGCTGGTTGTTGAAACTACTCTTCAGAGCTAACCAGTTGCCTGAATCTGGTATCTGAGCACAAACACAATTCACTGTCTGTCACAACAAAGAGGGATTACTTTGTTCTCACCTCTCCATCTATTCTCTGATCAAGAAGGTCGTTTCATTTTCACAGTGTCGCACAAGCTGACCTTACTCTACTTCATCATTGTTCAAAAACCCTTTTCACATTATTGTACTGTCAGTAAAACGCTGTTTCAAAAGAACCTTTTATTGAAGTGGAATAAGTTGTGATCAGAACAGTAGGGTGCCTGTTTTCCAGAAGCTTTTCATTCCCACGTTTTTCTGTGGAAATTGAAGCTGTGTTCAATTAACCAGCAACAGATAATTCATGCATATTGAGGCGTGTTCGGTTCAGCATGTATCCTACACAGCAGAAAGCCATACAGATAGGAACAGAAGGCCTTTGCAGCATGTCTTGATCTACGCTGTGCAAGCTAAGAGGACGACTGTCAGCTACTCTCCTGAGTATGAGTGATGATGCCGTTAACTTAGATTATCTGTTGCTTATCAGCCGGCGTTTCGGCAGGTGGAGCACTTTTCTTTCTGCTCTTAACTAGTGTTAATGTAAACACTGCACTTCCTCTGAACCAAGATTAAACATTAAGAACTTAATCATGTCTTTTGTTTCGATTTCAGGTTGAGTGCTGAGGATATGGATAAAGCATGAGCACATAATACTGGATGTCCTGTATTTTCTTTTTAAGGTATAAACATGTTTAAACATATAAAATTAGGCTCATGTTGCAAATCAAGAAAGCTGCAGCTCATATAAACATCAATGTGTCAGAATAATTGGTCCTTTTTTTTATTTGTTTCATCAAAAAGTAAAACTGATTTCCACCAATGCCCAGGGAATAGACACTTCATTTTGTGATTACATTATTCTTTGAAATGGTCAAATAATGAAATCTGACAAAACACTTTTCCTAATGAGTCTTCTCAGATCTCCAGACAGTGATCTCGGTGCAAGTGATCTGTGTAAATCAAAAGACAAATGCAAGTCTTTGAAAAACGGAGCTTTATTGTGTTATCAAAATGATGAGGAATGGAGTAATTGTGTTTATGTGATGCTTGTGGAAAAAGCAGAGTTTTCAAAGCGCACATAAACAAATCATAGCAAACTAATGAAACGGGAGGGATAAAAAAAAAAGAGCTGTAAATTCTCTGAGCCATGAGTTGGAGTAATAAATGTGTAATGTGCAGATACAGCACTGAAAAACTGTCCTAAAAAACATGACAGGGGATGAGTGAGGATAAATAATGCTGAAACAATAAAGAAAACTAAATCTGGGACATAAATTCAGATGTTCATAAAGGTTTACAGCAGATATATCCCAACTAGATGTGTGTTATTAAAGTTCTGAGTAGAAGTAACGAGTAGTATTACACTGAGTCAACGTGCTTAACGTCTGTCTTTATTATTAGAACAGCAAACGTCATTAACTCAAAGTCACAGAGCTGAAACAGTGAACACACTAGTTTACATGTACGACGTGCAGCTGATGCTTGTACGCAGAGTGATAATCAGACAGGTACAACCTGAAGGTTGTGATGTGCAGGAGTTTATAGATGTAGAAAGTGTAGATGTAGTTATGTTTATTTTAATAATGTTAATAACAAAGGGTACATTAGTTCAAATGTGCAAGAGAAGCCGAAGAAACTTTGGAAGTCAAGCTAGTGTGTAGTGTTGAAATCACTCAGGGGGTGGGGGGGGTAATATTTCAATAGCAATTCAACATTCATCCCCGTTTTCCTGCTGCCAAGAGTGTTCGTGGGGAGGCAGCAAACCATGTGAATCAATTACAGTATATGAGGTAACATTTTATTAAGCTAAGTGCTTCCTGGTGGATGATGTGTCTCATTTAGTTGCAGAATAATGATGCAGAGATTTTTCTTCCTCTAACAATTCATTTAGACCTAATATATAACTTATATCACTCAGAATCTATATGACCTGACCGCCTCCTGTAGTTGTACAATGGAATATGACTTTAATGTGTAAATGTACATATATTCAGTATGAAACAGTTACAGTAAGTGCGATTCACCCTGCTAATCATTACACAATATTCCACTGACCTATAGGTGACAGTAATGCACCGAGAAGCACAGAAACAGAGGTGAAGTAGTAAAGAAAAGGACTCCACAGGATACTCTTTACACATCTTTAAATATTCTGAAGCAGCAATTTACTGCTCTCTTTGGCTGAAAATGTGTCACAGTGGGCCCCAACAGTGAGGCCACAGTTTACTGGCACAACCTGACAAAGCTCTCTACGTCTGAGTGATGAAAATCGGAAAAGATTCTTAGAATTTCCTACTAAAGATAAGACTAGATCCTGGTAAGGATAAAAGGTGTTGAACTTAAAATAGCTCCTAAGATAAAATGGAAACAAAATGTTGGAAAGACAGAGAGGTAGAAGAAGTATTGAAGCGCTGAGTTAATGAAACTCACAGTTTAGATTGTACAGGGATAACGCAGTTGATCTCAGATGTGCTCGTGTGAGGCCACCAGGAAGTGATCATGGTATCAAGATCTCTGACAACCGGAGAAAGGGAGAAGTGAAGACGACTCTGTCACAACCCTCGATCTGCAGAGTGAACACGCAAACGGTCGCAGAGCGATCACAGCTTCATATTGGGACGTACGTCATTTATTTCCACTGGACCATCAGAAAATAAAGACGTTTATCATCAGAAAGAGGCTGTTAGCAGACTGCACGTTAACCAACACCACTGGCAAGAAATCACATTAGATGATGAAAATTAAAGTGACTGTTCTCCTGCTAATATCAAATATATTAAGTCCTAAGATTAAATTAAGTACTGTGTCCAAGTCTTAATCAAGGATTGAATGTGTTGCTTCGACTGCCCTTTGTATGCTCATCCCCACCAAGAGCACAGTTTTATGTTGCAGCGACCTCCCATTCATCACACAGCTACAGGCGGCTGCTTTATTACTATGTACGTGGATTTAAATGAAGGTGAACAGTGGCCTACTTGCTTCAGGAACCTCCACCACGCTGGTTGAGTCAATTCAACATAGTTCACACCCACTGACACGCTATTCCACATCTACTGTGAGGAGCTTTAAGGAGTTTCTTGAATCCCTCCCAGGCTCGGACTCCTTCTTAGGACTTTTTAGGCTGAGTTAAGAGCTCTCGGAGGATACTTTAAGGATGCTTGTGAATATGGCTCAGACACTCAGACATCGCTGCAGCTTTTAATTTGCTCTTTAAGTCTGAGGCCGCCTCAGCGGTGAGTGCGTCCATTTACTGATGATGATCAACTGAGGTCCCGAGCCTTTCATTCTTGGACATTTACTGTTGAGTAAACCATAAACACAATGACGTGCTGTCAAAAACGTCCTGGCCACGTCTTCCCCATTGTCTTGACCACATTAACCTGCAAAGTTTCGATATGTCACTTTGTGGTCAGAGGTTAACCCGTGATGCAAGAGCTTATTTTGCGCCACATGTGGTGTCTCAACTAGGTGAGACTGGATGCATCTCTCTGCTTTAACCCTGGTTCTGGTTCTTGTTGTTGTTTCCTACAATTTGCCTGTAACTGTTTTAACAAGGCAGCAGTGTCAGCAGGGTGAAGCAGACTTCAGGTGAAGTTGGACAAGCAGCTGTTTGTTGTGTGTCATCCTGCAACAACAAAGCAATCCTCAACAAAAGCTAACAGCACGTTGCATCCTCATTAAAGTAAACACTGCACAGCATTTTAAAGTCCAGCAAACAAACCGAACATCCGGGAAACGCAACCTGATCTGCAAAAGACGTGGACGGTCTTATTTCTTTTCTTCCGCCCTTCAAACCCGGAATGATGGAGGAGGAAAAGGCGACATGATTGGTGGATGCAGCCAGCAGAGGAGAAATGTAAAGACCTTCGTGTTGTTGCATCGGGGGGGTTGAGAACTGAACGCTCCCCTTCTTGTTTTTCTCCCCCCTTCCTTCAATGACAGCAGCCGGAGCAGGAGCCGGAGCCGGAGCCAGCCGGGCGGAGCGGAGCGGTGCGGTTGGAAGCGAGCGTCCCCCGGTACGAGAAGGATTTCCCTGCACGTCTGCGGTAAGGACCACAACAGACCGACACCAGCACCTAGAACAAACAGCAGGCAGCGTGCTGGGGGCGCACACAAACACGAACCACCAGCAAGACAAAATAATAATGCACACAATACACAATGGTGTTGCCTGGGGCTGCCGCGATAGCTCTCAGACAAACCCGGGAGAGAGGCGCTCGGCGCGCTTGCTTGACAGCTGCAGGGCCAATGGAAACGTGCACGGAGCCAGCTGCGCTCGGCTGCAGCCAATGGAAACCGGAGAAATGCTGAGCTGCACCCGGAGCCCCACGGTAAGGTTAGGCTGGCTGCAGCAGCCACACCGCCGCCGCCGCTGCCGCTGCTGCTGCTAAAACTTCCACCAAATCTAAAGCTGTGTGTGTTTTGGCTGCTGCAGAGGCCATTTTAGGTAAGAAGCCCCTTTAAGTTCTGCATGTGTGTGTGTGTCTAGACTGGGCTGTGGTGCTGAAACAGTGCAGGACTCTTCATCTTCCTCCAGACTGAATGAAGTCCGTGGAGCTGCTGCTGCCTTGAGGAGGATTAAACAGATATTGGACTGGCTCTGCTCTCCTCCTTCTCTCTCCTCCTCCTCCTCCTCCTCCTCCTCCTCCTCCTCCTCCTCCTCTCCTCCCTCCTTCTCTCTCCTCCTCCCCCTTCCATCTCTCTCTCCCCTCCCTCCCCTGCCTGCTAATTTTTATGCATTTTTCTAAACTGTCATGGCGATTTTGTGTCCTTGGAAATAAAACGCGCCAGTGTTTTTCGGGCTCACCGGGAGGATGTCTCGCCGGTGAGAGCGTGTGTCCGGTGTCCGGAGCAGGTGAGCAGTCTGTCGGGGAGGGTTTATCGGTGGAGAGATGTCCCTGAGAAGGAGTTTTAGAGGCTGTCCACACGTGTAAGGAGCGGGCTGTTATAATGTATTTACAACAGCGATGCAGTGACATTACTGAGCTAGCGGAGAGAGCTAGCGCGGTAGCTACGGGTGCTAACATGAAATGGGACACAGTGTCTCCTCTTCTCTGTCGGGGTGTACAGCCTGTGTTTGTGTTTTCCCACCCCGAGTCGCCGTTTTGCTCGCCGGGAACTTCTCTTTATCCTCCTAGCTAGCTCTCCCAACTTGGGGCAGCCCAGTGCCTTGCAACGTTTCAAGCTAGCCGTGCGTTAGCCCCTGCGTCTGCTAGCATTCATTACAGCCCAAACCTCAAAGAGGTGTATGCTAGGTTGTTAGCCCGTTAGCCTCTTTAAACATTTGGAGCTGCAGCGGCCAGGTGTGTGGTCCGGCAGGTAATGAGTCATGCAGCCAACGCTACACTGAGTCATGAAGTGAGAGTGCTGTCCGTTCATCCGCACACTTTCACCTGGCCAGGTGTACCACCCCATGGGCAGCCAGACAAAGGCTGCCACAGGCTAACCCCCACCTCAGTGGTCCGATGGGTGAAATCACTGCATCAAACGGGAATATGACACAAGTTGAGTAGGTTTCCCACTTATATTTAGTTTGCTCTCACCTGTAGGGATGATGTTGTCCTCCTGTCTCATTTTTGCACAACTCGTCCAAAAAAAAAAAAAAAAAACCTTCAGCACCATTGTTTCAGAACCCTCTTAATATAATTTTTATATATGAACCTTCTTTGTTATTTATCCATACATTCGTTCATGAATCTATTTCCTGCTACTTATCCACCTCATGTTGGAAAAAATGAGACATGAATACTAATAAGTTCATGCACTTGGTCAGTGGAATTATTTACCTAAGTGCATGAGAAGGATGAACGTTGGTATGAGAGTGCCTCTTATATGGTTTAAAAAATGTATTAAAAGTTTAACACTTTGTTTTATAAAATGTGCAGTTGGGATTGGGACTAGATTTGACTCTTTTCTGATGTGCTGAAAGGTTGCTGGTTCAGTCCCCTACCTGGGTAGTTTTGAGATGACATTGCTGCAGGCTGCACTGTGGCCCAGTGGTTTAACAACTCCCACAGTCAGAAGACATCCAGGCTATTTGAAGACTTTACTCTCAATATGTCTGTCTGCCTACTTCACCCATTGTGTTACGTTTTAAACTGCCTGCTTGCACATTTGCTGCTGCACTCCATCATAAAACCCAGTTGCATGGATGAGAGACACAAAAACAACTTTTGGCTCCTTCTCTTTTTGAGACTGCTGACATTTGAAGCAGACATTTTTAGATGTTGTGTACAGTACAGCACACAAACTCAGAGCTATTTTATTACATTAATAAAAACAGTATAATAATCATTTGCAGTGATATGTTCATACCAAGGCAGAATAAATAGACAGTGATAGATGTTCTCAGCTGCTGTTTGTAGAGAAAACATTGAGATCACAGACTTGCATACCAGCTAGCTCACCTTTACCACAGGTTCCCTGATAATCTATTTGATAATAATACATGTCTTTCTTAGTAATACATTTTTCAAATATTTGAAAATGAATCCACAGTTTAGTACCAATACAGCTATCTTATTGTGCATTTAAAAAGACATGGGGAGAATTAAATGCTGAAGTTTATTCAATTCTGTTATCTTACCAAATAAACTATAGTAAACTCAATAACACTGTGACATCTTACAGCATCTTACAGGAGATCCACCTGTTGTAAGGCTCAGATGTATTTGAGCACATCCTGGCATATGTAGAAGCTGACACTTGTTTACTAAATTTTAATTGAAATAACTAAGGTCAACCAAAACTGAACATTGTTGTCTTTGTAAGAGAACAACGATAAAACCAGAGATGAGTATATTGTGATGCACAGGGTGAGGTGGTGACATTTCTGCCAGTGTTTAAATTGCATTGCATGTGGGATGATTAGGCACATTACAAAGGAGACAAACAGAGGTCTTCCCCATACAGTTGTATCTACAGACTCATTGTTCCATTCAACAAGCAGAAATCGTTGTTTGGTTTGTGTTTCTGTTGAGTGTCAGTCAAACATTAACTTAAGGAAGCTATTTTTATCCAAAGGTTTTGGAGGTGTTCCACAGTTATAGGGTGTCACACTTAAAATCTCTGGCAAAGCTGTAGATCGGGAGGCGCGTTGTGTTGAACATGTTTATTTACATGTTCTGCTTTGACTGGATGGTTGTTTTCTGACGTATCTGCCACAGTGTCAGCCATATGATTTTAGCAGTTTTTCACTGTCTTGGTAGCTTTAGTCACGTGCAAAATAAAAAATAATATTCAGGAAGTTGAAACTGTTCAATTAGCCTTTCCTCTGTCTTGAGGTTCCTTTAAAATTCATTCATTTGGGGAGTAGTAGACTCTTCTTCGGTTTCTGTGGGATTTAAGATGATCCTGACTGGTTCTTGCCCCGCTGTCACTGAACTCCAATGCAGCATATTTGAGGAAAGATTAGCTTTCTTCAGCTTTTCCCTGTTGCACCGTCCCTTAGTGTCTGTCTCGCACAGTGGGATAGACGGACTGCACCGGGTTTCCACTGACAGTGAATTTTTCACATGTGCAGTTGGCTTCATCTAGTCAATCAGAGTGGTCTCTCTCACACACAGGTCTGCCACCAATTCAACATGCAGAATCTTTGGTGGAAAAGTCACAGATGGGGGTCCAACTAGTGCCGTACAGGCTCAGTATCTACAGAAAGTATCTAGGGAGATCAGGTCCACTTAAGACCTAGAGTTTGTATTGATGGAAGTTACTTAGCAGAGTCTGCAGCCATCTCATACAGCTCAGCATGTAATTAAGGTAACGAGGGAGAGAAGGTTTGTAGACTGTAGCTAACTTTGGATGCTGCTGTATTTCACCTTTCACCTTGGTTAACTGTGAAACCAGTAACTAAAACTAACCAGACAGATGCTCACCAACAACCAGCCTTGGTTTATCACTGCCCTATGTCCCTATAGGCTAGCCGCTAGCCTTACAGGTCTTTACAACTGTAAGACAAGCCTATATTAATGGTTAGGTACTGAACTGAAGTGTTGTCAGCCAGAAAATAGAATAACTCTTATAGTTTGTATAAAAATCTCTGTAGTAATTAAAGCTGCAAACATTGAACACTAACAACAAACCATATTTATGTGCTACTTTTTAAATGTATGGATGTATTTATGGGCTGAACCTGGGCTAAAAATGTACGGTTTGACAGTGATTAGGGCAAAACATTAGTGAGTCATGCTTTCCATTGTAGGCACCATCCTCTGAATTTCACAGCTGGAAGTGTTGCCAGCCACAGGTGACTGTGTTAAAATGTTAATACGAGAAATTGGTGTAAGACGAGACAAAATTCACACAGCAAGTTTCAACCAGTTCGTGATGTGATATTTTTCTACAAGTAGAAACCAGTGATGTCACACGAAGGAAAGAGTCACTGTTGGTTGGTTCATCTTTTCTCTGGAGTGCACATTCACTGGTGTTTAGGAGACAGTTTGTGTTATTATTTCCTCTATGGGCTGAGACAGAGGAAATTTGTTTAAAGCAGATTGGGTGAATCCCAGTTTATTGTCTTAATTAATGTTAATCAGCTTCTCAGTGAGTGGGGATCTTTTCTCCTCCAGTTGCTTTGTGTTTTAAGCTGAGAAGACAGCTGTTCATTCATTGTAGTCGTAGGTAGTGCGGTTAACGTTACGGTGTGATCTGTTTGTGGTAAAGCTTTCTGAAAAATGTTCTAGGTTGCTGCTGCTAAATGCTCAGAAAATACTAGAGGAGGTTGTGCTCATAAATTAATTGACTCATGCTCTTTGACACGTATCGTTTTGTTAAGCCCTATCATGATGACTGAACAAAGTGAAGTCAGTAATTGTGCATAAATAAAATGTACACATAGTGATCACAATGCAGACAAAAGATACAGGTTAATTGATTGGGTGATTCACAGAAAATGAATAAATAGCACCTTTACCTTTTAAAATGTTTGTGTTTTGTACTGTAAGCTGTACTGAACTGTTAATTTGAAGACATCGTCTTGCTCTGTGGGAAACTGCGATTCATGTTTTTCTGAATATCTATAATTCATTAAACGGCTAATTGTGAAATGAGTCCAAAACAAAATGAGTCATCGCTAATGCAAATATTTATTAGTTGATGCTTTATAGGGAACATTAGGAGGGCGGGGGGTGAAGTAGTGAGGTGCCACTTTTTTGTTCCACATAGTGCCTCCATTTATTGCACTCTATAAAAACAATTTAAAACGAACATATAGTATTTCATTATGTAAATTTTCACTGTGAGCTGCAGGTGTTTTTCTGAGTGAGTGCAGGCAATAGTTTAAAGTTGGGGATGTGATTCAGTGAGTGGAAAAAGCTGCAGGATTTAGTTGTGACATTAAATATAGCACACAATGGTGTAAATATGTCGATGTCACAGACAGTAGCAGTGGACTAGGTCAGCTCGATGCTAGAAAAGGAAACGGTGATCAGGAGATGATGCAGAGTTTGAGATTTGGAGGTGATTTATCTAATTAAAACTAAAGTGTCTGAGCAACTGAGTATCTGTGTGTTATAGCCCAGACTGCCTCTGACAACACCGTCCTCTCCTTTGTTTGTTCCCTTGTGGGAGCATCGCACAGCTGAAGCAAGGACGAAGCGAGGAGGAGCTGTGTTCCATTTATATAAAAAAAAAAAAAAAAAAACCCTCTTTGTGCATGCTAACACGCTCACGTTTGGGAAAACGGGGCTGAGTTTGGTTCTGATTTAGCACAGCTGGCTGCTCCTCTTGGTCCCTCAAATGAGTCGTCTCCTGATGATTCTCAGACGCAGCAACAGTTAGGCTCTTCTGCTCTTTTGTGCAAGGGCAAGTGGTTGAGTGAAGGGAATAAGGTCATTGAAAAGAGAGCGGCTCTCTCTACAGAGACAGTCAGGAAGGATTTCTGTCTGAGGCAGCTGAGTAGAGTCTGCTGGAGCACCAGTCTTTTTCAGGTTTTAAAAATAAAACGTGCAAATGATTTCAGTTGATACTTGATCCACAAAAAGAATCACACGAAATGACAGCTGTGTTTATGTGTTCATCTATTAATTTTATATATTAAAGGTTTGGCCAATGAAATGTGATGAAAATACTGATAAATGGACAATTTCAATTTGACAGTTTAACAATGTAATTTTTTCAGTGTGCTTGTTTTTGTCTAACCAACAATAACAGGACATTTAGGTTCCAGTAATTTAAAATGTAGGAAAAAAAGCTAATTATCCAATTTGACTGGAACAAAATAAGTTTAAAAACTGAGGAACTGGTAAATCAACATCGTTTTATCCCTTATAGTTGAATATATCACAGGATGGAGCGGTAACAACCTCAATACTTCAATATTAACGAAGATTTTAGTGTCATAGGGATACAACTCTGCATTATTAGCAGCTCTCTGATACCTGCAAATTTATACAGTGTGTTGTGAGGTGTTCAGGGACAGTACAAAGTATAGTTCATCCATGTTATGAAAAAGCCGTATATTTGGAGACTTGTTAGACCCTTAAATATCCTCATATGCACTGTGATGTTTTACATAATAAATGCAATGAGATTAAATCATAACATCAAGATTGTGTGAAAACATAATTGTATTGGTGAGAACTTTTTATTCTTCAGCCACTGCAGACATGACTTCCCGTGCCCTGTGGTTTGTGTTTGAGTTCTGCCACATAAGGCTGCAGAATGAGTGAGCAGCAGACGGTTGTTTCATTTCAGAAAACGGCATGCTCTTGCATCAATATTCATGGGTGACAGGTGTGTTGGGATAAAACAACTTGGCACCAAACTTGAATAAAAGCTTCCACATGCTGTCTTTCTTGCTAGGATTTAGCTGCTGTCTTTTTTTTTTTTTTTTTTTCTTGGAGAACAGGAAGTCCACACTTCCTTCACCGTGCTATTTCTTTTCCTTACACTTTTCTCTATAGTGCTTTTTTTAAATTGATGGCCACAGACGTATTACAGTAAATCTGCTGTTAGTGCACTGTAACTGTTCTTGTAAAGGTAGTGAGGAAAGTTGTTTTGCTGTCACCTGGTGAATTAAATTTTAGAACAAACCAACAGCATAATGTCTTAACTGATTTATTACACTGTAGTGTTAATGTATTGTTTGCTGGAAACTATTTGCATTCAGTCAAAGTAATAATGAGTTTAACTTCATATCGAGTGATTATTCCTTACCATTTCCTATTTTTTACCCCTTTTCAGAACAATGATCCTCTTAAAACAAAACTTAACTTATATTGTGGATAACCTACACTCTATGCTGTCCCTGAATGCCTCACAACACAGATGATCCACACTCTGTACTATCAGGAAACAGAAACGGCACCATGGCTGGGTTTGTTTTACTTTTAATGTAAAAGCCACAGAAATGCAAAACACTGTGTTTGTGTTGCCCAAATGCCTTTTTTATATTCATTCTGCCTAAGGTGCAAAAACACTGCTGAGTGTAAACATTTATATAAAAATTAAAACCCTGTAACGTAACATAAAAAATATATATTGCTGTGTGTGCTGCCACTTTACCCAATCACATACGCTCTGGACAGACTTCATTAAGTGCACATAAACACAGTCATTCACTAAACATTCACAGTGCTGTTATAGTGGAAGTAGTGACTTTACAAGTTTTCCTAAAATAAAAGACTTTGCAGTCAGATGAAACAAAACACAGTCAGAACATGTAAACCAGGTTAGCCAAGTCTAGACTGTCTGGATGAGGAATGGAGAAGCACGTCAGCAAGAAACTATAATGTAAGTATTAGTAGAAAAGAGATGTTTTGTCAGTTTCCTCTCAAAACCAGACATAATGATGAAATTCATTTGTAGTTGAGTATGTTTTTTTCTTTTTTCTGTTACACAAAGATGGAGCGGGCAGCGAAAAGACGGCTTGATTGACAACTTGCACAAAGTTGTTTTGCGTCCCTATGGCAACAGGAGATGAAGTGATGAGGGCATGATGCTGTATTGTCCTGTTTTCATACTCGTTCACCTCTGCTTCCTCTGCTTTAACTCCATTTCCTCCACTCGACGCATCACAGAGGTCCTGCCTCTCAAGGCGGAGCTCAGTATATCCACTCCAGAGTCGCTGGGCCTCAGGGTGTGGAGTGTGCCACATACCCCAGAGCCACTGACTGACTTACTAGCTTGTTTTGTCATGTGCACTGCTTACTGTGAGCGCTTCTGCTCTGCATTTCACCTGTCAGTCCGACAAAGTGTATGAGTGGTTATGTTGTGACAGCTTAAGCCTTGAATTCACTTTGGACTAGTTTTTCCTTGGGTCTGTAGTGCTCGTTTTATCACCAATCATGGTTAGCAACTTTTTTATTTTTTTAAATGTAAATGTGAATGCTGTTGCTAGATCTCAACCCCTCTGTCTCTGAGGATTTTTCTCAGATTAAACCTTCACATTGCCAGATGTTGAAACCTGCAAATATTTCATGAATTGGCTGCAAGTTGAACCCTAGTGGGCGTATACCAGTGTATCAGTTGGTAGTAGAGTAATGGTGTGTATGTATTTATGTATTTTTATTCACGCAGATGTAAATGCAAAGTAAATTTAAATTAAGATCGCCACACTCATGAAGAAGAAAAAGCTACTCAAAAAAAGTATTCATAAGCTACTTCAGTGTGGTATCTTCATCACAGGTTCTCTTAACAGGTGTCTAGGAGAATACGAATTAGCACAGACAGACTGTCGTCCTCACTTGCAATTAAATCTCTTTATTGACAGAATATACAGTGTTTGGTGGAAGGATTAAGTGTCTCACATTTAAAGATGGCAGTTATGAGTCTGCTTGCAGATGCTGCAGTTACATCCCTAATGGTACACTGAGACAGGTGGTGGGAGTGCCCGACTGCTGCACATAACATCGTCCATGTGTTAAGAAGTGAAAGGCCGATTTCTGCTGAATGTCATGTACTAAGCGTACAAAACATGAAGAGTACAGGCTCTTTCCATGAACAAGCTGCACAGTGAAGTTGCTGCTATAGATATCACCTGCTCTAAATCTGCTTCAGCTTCTCAGGGGAAATGTGTTGAAGGGAGTGAGAAGGAATCAGTGAATGAAAAGACACTGCTTACAGTCATTATGCTTTTAAGTTTTGTATGTTACGCTGATCAGTTAGCCTTTTAAATGGATGCATTAGCAAACACAACGTACCGCTGCAACACAGGACTGTTTGCTCATAATGGGCCTCTGTACACCTATGTACTGTAGATACTCCATTATAAAAACAACCATTTCCAGCCACGATGGTCATTAACAGTGTGTACATTGTATTTTGATGTTCTAAAATCTACTTTTCTTTCAAAATAAGGACATTTTGTAATAAACCCCAAACTTTTAAAGGTGGTATAGACATCTGCAGTAAGACTGAGCTTCCCCAGAAAAGCAGAAACAAACCTAAAATCTCTTTTTATGGATTAGGAAAATGAACCTGAACCCCCCCATAGTAACCAAAATGCAGAATTTACATTGACAGCATCTGATATGTTATATATGTCCAGTGCAGTCAACATTAAAATTGCCTGTCTTGTTGAATTTGTAAGCTGTGTTCACATTTGAACTCTCAACAAAGTCTGGAGAATCAGATCCAGACACTGTCTGGAGTTGCTCTTCTACACATGCAGCATACAGTAAGAGATTGTCTGAGCCAGAGTTGTTCTCACTACATTGTTATACGGGATGCTGGGTGGACATTATTGTCCAGGTTCTGATCAGGGTCCACCCAACAGGAGAGGTCACCTACTGATCTAATGCTGTTCTAGAGGTAAAAACATTCTGCTTTGGCTGAAAGTTGGCTATGTTTGATAATATATAAATATCTATATATATATATATTAGAATATTATATTAATTACAATTTGCAAAATATGTTGTAAAGTATAACACAACACTCTTGTCTTCCCCAGTAGGAAATGCATTGGACTGTAATTTGTTTAAGCCGGAGTGTGTGTAGAATGAATTGTAAATTTCTCAGAGTGTCTGTTTCACCTGTGCTCTTAAACTTCATTGTGTTCCTGTCCACGCTGTAGAGGATTGATTAGAAGCAACTTTGACAGTGGTCAATTAAACCTATGATTGGATTGTGGCAAAAATACAAAGACACATTTTTAACCAAGAAATCTGGTGTTATTAATGAGCACATGAATATTTAGTAAAGTTATCACTCTCATTCTAGTGGTCAGAGGCAGTTTATACAAATTCTACCATTCGGTGTTCAAATGTAAGTTGGATGTAGGTCACATGCCTCGGGATCTGATTTTGTACCTCACGTCCTTGTGGTCCAGATAGGAACGGGGAAAACATGTGACTCAATGCAGATTTTTACTGCTCACTGATTAGAAAACATCAAATCTGTGTCACATGAAAGAGGTAAAAAAAAAAAAAAACACAACTGTGTTTTTTCAGTGTGACTGTGGATTGTCCACCTCTCTAGAATACATGCTTTTATTATTGTGCTTTATACAGCTGTTTTCTGTGATACTGCTGTAGTGTGATGGTTAGGGAACATATCATTGATTTGTAGCTTTAATAAGCAAAACGGAGTTCATTTTTAACAGATCAAAGTGTGTTTACAAGTCTTGGGAGTACCTCTACATATTTAAAATGGAAAAGTAAAAAGTTTTAAACCACCTCAGGAAGTTTGAAAATGAAAAATCTGGCGGTGTGGATTTGGAAAGACAGGATCTCTGCTGCAGGCTAGAAGCACGAGGTTACATCAGTAGTAACAGATGATGGCACCATTGTTTCTGTGATTTTATAGACTAAAAATAAAATTAATGTCCGATATAATAATTTAGTTATAGCTGTACATTTGAGTGACAGGCCAATTCAGCAGCCTGTTCAGTATAATAGTCTGAACTGGAGCCTTTAGTATGTGGACTCATAGACTAACTTGAAGGTGGTATTTACCCTTAAGGCAGAACGGTGATTGCTTGTAAGAACGTTGAGTGGTTGGGTAGCCTTGTGGAACCAGTTGCTGTCTTACTGTCTGACCTGTTTTTGTTCTCCCACCATATAGTCAGAGACATCCGACCTCTTAACAAGGCTCATGGGTGTCGGTGTTGCAGAGACAGTAAGGTTTGCTTTTATTCACTGTATATGACCCATTCACAGCTGACATTAAATGCTGTACATGAAATGTGAAGCAGGACTTTAAATAGGACATCTCACCACTTTTAGGTGAAAGTAAATAAACCGAGTGGAGGTTAGAATCTGATTTTTTTTTTTTTTAACCGCTGACGGAGCTAAAACAGGAAATAGTTATTTTTATTTTTATTTATTTTGTTACACTTTTGTGTTTTAAGTTTGATCGGTACTTTTTATAAATGCGAGGATTCTGCTTTTCAGTTGTAAATCACTGCGTTTTAGAACGTTTTACATTAACAAAGCTCAGTTACAGTTAGTTGCCTTTTTTTAATGTGTGTTATAGTGTGTGAGTGGAGCCACTTTGCCCTGCTTGAAAACACAAGTGTGTTTGTTTGTGTGAATATAGATTTTAAAATGACATTCACACACAGAATATTCATTTTCCCTGTTTAAGAATTACAACATGAGGTGTTTGTTAAGCTAATGTTTTAGTTTGTTTTGAGTTTTCTGATTTAAAAAAAAAAAATGCTCTGAAATGATCTAATTTAAATAATAAATAAAAAATTTACATACATAGGAAATTAGGACATTTTCATGTTTAAGTCATTGACTTTTAAACTTACATTGAGTCATTTGGTCACTTTTATTCAAAGACACTTACAAGTGAGATACAAGGTACATTCAAAGGCTGGGTAAGCATAAGGAGGTCTTGCCTAAGGACTTCTACTGGAGAGGTAGGGTCAAACCCCAATCTTCCACATGGAGGGCTGCCATCTTACCACTACACTTTCCAGCTGCTTTTAAAACAAGAGCAGCTTTGACCACACAAAATTCCATTTACATTGCACCAATGAACTATATGCCATCTTCTATAGTTATACTCTGCTAATTACTTAATGGAGTATTTCTCCAAATGCAGCTTTTTTCAGTGTCTGCTTATAGAAGGAAGGTGGCTTTGTGTTTTTTTAGTGATGATGGAAAAATGATCAGAGAGCAAAACAAAGTAAAGACTGATTCACTTGAATGTTGGACTGATGAAAGTAGTGAATGTCTAAATGTACAAATATGCAGTGGACAGACGGATACACAGTGTGTCTAACTCTTATTATAGGAGTAAAGGCACAGTGGTAATACTAGAATTGAATTTGTTTTCATGCTGCATTGAAAAGACTTAACATTAAGGCTTGTTTGCTACATCATACATCAATACCACAGTGTAGTAGTAGGAAAGCCTGAAGTCCTGCAGTGAGGATCTTTGTGGGCGACCATGGGTATCCTAGTGTTTCAAAGAAGTAAAGTGCATAATGTGTTTACAGCAACATCCAGAGTTTGAGTCTGGCTCTGAAACTTTTTGTCAAGTCATTCTTTGTTTTCTTACTTTTTATCTTTTCTTTAATTTTGAGATGCAAAAGTTATCAATCGCAAAACAAAAGAAATTTTAGAAAGGTAAAGAAATCAGAGCGTTTACAAGCATTCAAAAAAACAGGTTATAGTTGGTTTTCTCCAGAAAGCTCATGTAAACGGCAAACCTGGTTACTGTAAATCAGGGTAGAGGATTGGAGAAACCTGAATTTCCAGAGGTAGACTTCTCCTGGAGAACTCTTATTACTCTACCATGTAAACACGTAACTGAATTTCTAATTGACCTTTTACAAGTGTGCATGTGCATAACAAAGGCTGCAGACACTCACCACTCTATCAGCTGAGAAGTGCAGCTGAATGAAAGGAGAGATCATTACACCAGAATTCAACTAAAGAACTAAAACCAACACAAAGTTCCCTGTAGACGTCTAAATAAGTCGTTTTCACTGCTTTTTTTTTTTATTTAAACAGTTTGCACTGTTAAAAGCAGTGCTGTGTCTGTGTCTCTCACAGCAATGTCACCTCCCTGACGTGCACATCGAAAAAAACAAAAACAGAAAGAAAAGTAGTCTGGAAGCGTCTTTTCTGTCTCCATACAGCTACAATCTGTGAACCACGCTCAAAGCAGAGGAGAAATCAGATTACTGTTTTGCTGCATGTATCCTCTGACTTCCAGTAACCTGGTTACTTGAGACCATTTAAACACACTGAATGAGTTGATGAATAGATTTAATTCATGTTTGATAAATTCTAAACCATGTTTCAGCCTCTGTGCTGTGAAGATTTACTGTTTATCTATCTTATTTTATCAAGAGTTTTCATAATGTTCAGTACACCTGACAATTAATCAACAAAAATGTCAATAGAGACATTAATAATTAAAACATTTAGTTTATTCTTTTACAGTTTCCTTAAAACTGGAAAGCTGTTGAGCAGCTGAAATCCTGTATCCAGCAAGAATGGTCAAATATCATGTCCATAATGAGTCTGTCCCAGCTTTGTTGTAGACATCAAACTCTAAATTTGCTAAATATGTATAAAATATAAAATGTAGGTTTATTAGTGAAAACACTGGGAATCAATTGTTAGTGCTTTTAAGATTTAAACAAATGTAGTTTTGGGGCTTTTCTGTTATAAGTGTTTGTATTTTAAGTATAGAGATTAAAATGGTTGAGTTCCAGAACACCGTATTGGAAGCGTATACTTACTGAATGGGTTGCATTTATATTTTTTACAGAAGCAGGGAGTTGAATTAATCTTTTAAATTCTTTTTGGCTCCATCCACCTCCACCCCTCAGCGTGAAACCCACCTCGCTTGCAGTAGCGCTTCCGCAGAAGCAGTGTGAAAATGTTCTTTTCAAGTTGGTATTATTCTCCTTCACCATTTCTGTGCTGTGTCATTGCAGCTTGGAAACCAACCCCAGCAGCGTAGTTTCCACTGAGGCCTGACTGAAAGCTAGTGGTGGTCACTGCTGAATCCATCTTTCACACGTCTTGTTTATGTCTGTCCTTCGTCAGTGTCCGTAACAATTCTTCTGTCTTTGAGCAGGACTGAACGGTTCATCGTTGTCAAATTAACAGCACAGTTTAACACAATGTAATTTTAAAACTGCAAAATAGCTATTTTTATTTCTTATTCAAAGCTAGAGCTTCCAAGCAATCAGAGGTGTAAAGACCTGCTCCCACTGTCTTCATGTGAAACCTGCAACCTGAGTGAGAGTGGACAAAGAAAATTCAAGAAGTTAGCAAGTAGAACAGGCATTTGGATCTATCGTTACATACAAACCCAAATCAAAATGCTGCTGGAAAATTACCCAGTGACAGCTGAGTTTATGGGCAAAGACTTGTTTGCCCTCAGCAGTGAATAAGGCCAAATGAGGGCCTTGGTAAAGACGTTCAACAGGCAGTTATAGCAAACCTTGTGCATGTACTTACAGCAGACTGCTATACTGGAGCTGTATAGAACATGCAGAGTGTAGTTAATAATGAAGATGAATAGAACATCACTTTAAATCACAATATTGCTCTGCAAAGATCACAAATGGACCATTTTCCCTTATTGTTTATAAAGGACACAAGACACTTAGTTGGTCACATGATTCCCAGTGTAGTAGTTGACAACAATGTGCATGTGAGCAGACATGCGTTATAGGAATTAAAGGTCATCACAGCACAGCTAACACTCCTGCTGTTTATTAAAAAAATACATTGCTCATAAATATTTAGCTGTACTTGATGTGGGATCAATAACGTTTAATGGTATCTTATCTTACTTATCCCTGCTGTAGTTGTTGAGGCTGTCCCATGATTAGTGTTCGTGACACCAGTTTAGATTCCTGGAGTGCAGTCAATAATATAAGTCAGTGTTGAATCGTGAGCTGAACTTGTGCAGTATTACCAGTTAATTACAATAGATTGACGTCGTTTATTCCTTTTTCTGTAGCATGTCTCCAGCCTATGTACTGCGTTTGAGCCTTTAGTTGCAGCTCAGGTCATCTGATTGCCTCTTTGACCTGGGGACAGTGGGATGTTTGGTAATACATCACCTTCCTTTTTCACTTGGTTGGTGTTTAGAAACAGTTGAAAATGCCACATTAATAACCCCCCTATTGATAAAGCTTCTGTGGCCTTTATGTGGTTTGTTGAATGGACATTTAAAACTTATTTAAAACCCTTGCCACATTCTTGAGAGGATAATTTATTATATACCTGTTATACCTGCCTGTTACACCGTCCAGACACAAATTAGTGAAGTATGAAGTCCACAAATGTCAAATGTTGTCATGTAGGCACAGCTTCACATTTGTGACCTTTTAGTAATACAATGAGATCCTGTCAGCAACAAGACGGATATATTTGAATATGCAGGTTACATGTCAGGTAGGTTTCTATCCATATGAACTTTTTCTCACGTCTTTTCGTTTGTAATTGATAACAAAGCTGAGATTTATCTTGTTTTATTTGTATGAATTTGACCTCTGGGGTTGTTTGTTGGCCTGTAACATTCATTGCACATACTGTGCAGATGTTGGCTGCTCTCCCCAGTGGTGGAGTCCTACCTCAGCCAGTTTGAACACTCATCAGAATCACACTGATGACAAAGAACAATTGAATCTCTCCTTCCTGCGCATTTAGTCAGCGAACAGCTGAATAGTCTTTTGTCGTTTTTAGCTACAAGTCTAGTTTAACCTCCACGATAGCTGGAGCTGGAAGCTGAAGGCCAGTGAAACAGGTGTCCTTTAGCCAGGCACTAGTGCTGTGTCTGTATGACTGTAGTTGTTTTTGGATGGTCCCTGGACTGAATGTGTGCAACTGGAATGTGAAGGAGGCTGTTGCTGGAAAATGTTTGGCTCCGAAAATGTCTCCTAATATGGATTAGACAGGTTAGCTGTTTTAAATAAAGTTTAAAGTTGGATCCTACATTTGACTTTCAAGAAAAAGGATCCCTTCGGATAACGGTGCGTCCTCCTTGTGGATGTTTATTGGTATTCAAAATGGCTTTTGATCAGTTTGAGTACAGTAGATCTAACTTCACCTTTAACGTTACAGAGCATTACTCACAGATGTATGGTGGTATTGTTTCATGGAATCATACAGGTTTCCCCTGGTGTTTTGATTTGTGTGCATTTCTTGAAGTAATATGAATTATGTCCTCCTCTGTTAACAGATGCAGTGAAGGGATAGAAGATGAAAATACACAAGAAGGACAAGCAGCAGGTTTGTATTGTAATCACACACATGAACACATTAGTAAAGTAGGTCAGTAGGAAACAAACCTCTGTGCAGACACTGCTTTTGTACTAAATAAAACATGATTCTTAATCTTCAGTCTTCACTTTTTTAGTTTAATCCTGTAACATGTCATGAATCCTGCGTTATTTGACGTGGATATGCCGTTAACTCTTAATTCAGAGTGCTGAATTAAGTCTCTCATCAAAAGTGCACTTTCCTGCATTCATTGGGAGTGGGGCAGTTAATGTGGCAACAGACCTGCAATTTGTGAAGAGTGATACTTGTTTAGAAAATTAATATTGTTAGAGTACGATTCTACTTACAGTAGCTATTTTGCAGGATTATACTCTACGCTCCATTTTCTGAAACCGCTTTAGAACAGGTCCCTTTTTCATTTTCATCATTCTAAGATGTTTCTGCATAATCTTAGTCTCATACTGTAGAATGCTGGTTTCTTCTACCTTACAAAGTGTTTGAATGAAAATAAAAGTCTGCTGCCATAAAAATGAAAACATAAGGAGAAGCAGAAAGGTGAGCAGACAACATGAATGATCTGCACTCATCAACGTTTGAATAGACGTTTATGTGATCTGTGTGTCACATGCTAATTAAACAGCTGATTGGATATTTCTCTGTATCGTCAAGTCAGGATTGTAGCTGAGATGGAAATTTTCTCTCCTGTGCTTACACATGGACCTTATTTTAAAGTGTGTGTTTCATTGGATATCCTACGCCTTGTAGTGTACCTATCTGCAGGGAGAGTGCTGAATGTAGATTGTGCAGATGTTTTTGAAATCTGATTGCATGCAAGCAAAAATGTCAAGTATGTACTGTAGATTTCCTGCTCGAGGTCCCACATTGCAGCATCTTGTGTTTGTTACACTTGTTTTTGAAAATATATCCACCTGTCAGTGACTGTGCAAAAAGACTTGCCTGAACTCTAAACTGTGGAATCTCTACAAAAACAAAATTAGATTATTGGCTAATAAAATATTTAACATAAAATGAATTATATGTATCGCTAAAGAAAAGTAAAGTGCATCTAAATAAATTCAATTATCGGTGTTGCTCCAGTGCATTCTTCCTCCCTTACAGCCAACAGTAGGGTGCATCAACTCACCTGAAAAGCCTGTCTCACATTTCCAGGTGTCCTCGCAGCTCCTCACTTCAGTTGTTGGATTGTTCTGTTCTAGTTATTTTAGTGTTCTTGTTGCATTTGCATGATGGCTTGCTGTTTGTAATATTTATGACTCAAGCTGAGCAGAGTGATGAGTCAGAGTTTTTCTAAGTGTGAGGTGACACAGCAGTCTCTCAGTGGAGCATGAGGCCTCCATACTGCAGCGACAGTGTGCTAACATTGTCGCAACAGCACAACATCCCACCCATTATCATCATTATCCAGTGCTGCTACCTGCGTGTTTCATTAGTTTTTTTCTTCATCATTCAACAGCATCAGTCAAAAAGGGTAAAGACTTATTTCCTGTTGCGTCTGCTCATCAAACAGTTCTCAAAAAATAAGCAACACCAACTATTTCTGTAATAGTCAAAATATAACCCGCAGACATTCTCCTGTTTTCTAATGCACAGACTTAAACAAATGGCACATTTGTACAAATGGAGCACATGATTTTATTTTATTCACTGGTCTGGTGCATGACTAGACCGACAACGCGCGTGTGACAGTGAGATTATACAAGCATTTCATGCATTCACAGTTAGGTGTTGTGCTCAGAGGAGCCCGATGAGCTTTGTTACCTGTCAATCTTCCCAACTCGGAGCAGATTTCTGAAAGTCAGGAATGTAACGCAAACATATTTAGGTTTGTTGATAATAAGCTAAATCTCTACACTTTACAGCTGCACCATCTGTAGCAGTCTGTGCTCCTCTCTGTTCTATCCACCTAAAAGAACTCAATTTGTAATTTTACTCTGAAGCCGCTTTCTTCATACAGCACATTTATTTATTGTCACAGTTCTGAGACACACAGATAAACACAGTGATTACCATGGGAGAAAACAAGCAAAACGAAAACTGTCCTATGTCAACCTACAGATAAACATGACACAAGTTCAAACCGTTATTTTCAACCAGCCAGCTCTTTTCATGGTTGTGATTTTACTGAGTGTGTAAACACTCTTTGAGCCTGAATACTTTAAGAAGCCATCTGCCTGGTCTTGGATGCACCAGGGTAGAAAAAAACATGATACATTTGCTATTTTGTTTTTGGATGCTGCAAACCAACTGGATCCATTACTGTTGGTAAACTCTTTTTCCGTAGGGTTTGGTTGTGTGGCGTGGCCCGTATTCAAGTGAAATTTTGTACATTCATCATTCATGGACTGTGGAAAACGGGGAGTGCATGGACTACAGCATGAATTGGTGTGAAATTTTGTGTGTGTGTGTGTGTGTGTGTGTGTATATATTCATGGTGCCCAGAGGATGAATTGTATCATATCCCTCCGTGTAGATTTGGTCCATGTCTGCAGATGTAAGCTGCAGTGGCAGCCATTATCTTCCATCTTCATGATTCTTTTGCCATATGGCGTGCCGTGAACAAAAGCCTCCTACACCGCCTGAGTCTGGTGCATGTTTTGAGTAGACTGCACTTTTGTGGCTCTCATTTGTTGACTGAGGGTGATGGAGTCTGTTGTGTTAACCAGTCTACAGCATTATTAATTATGGTGAAGTACGCTGCTGTTTGTGTTTTTCTGGTCCACTTGGGACTTTTCAGACTTTTCATACTCAAACCACGTTCAGTAGTCGTGTCAGATCAGATTCTCTTTGCTAAAACTGCTTTAATTACATTCCGTTCATAAGGTTGAATGAAATCAGAGGCCATGCGTTGTAATGTTATAATGTTGGCTGCATATAAATGAGTGTGTTTATGTGACTTGTGTATAATTATTAACTCCTTAAGCGAGTTTATTGAGCTGGCACTTGACTGTAATAATGGTAGAATTGATCGTTTTCTCAATCGCATGAGTTTTATTATTTGTTTGTTTGGTTTAATCAGTTCTAGCCTGACAGTGCTTCGTCAAAACACAGTGCTTTAGATGAAGTTATGAGAAAGGATATTAGTAGCAGAATTACAGAGATGACACAGTAGTTCAAATAGTTTAGCATTTCATGGTGTGTGGTGTGGTTTACACTGCATGCTGTAAGACTGTAAGAGGGAAGATGAAACTTTCACTGATGCAGTGAAGGCGTGTCTGGTATCTTAACTTCTTTTCAAGTGGCCACTGAGCTATCTGGTTATCAGCCTGCCACATCGTGGAACAGCAGAGCGATAATGCCATCACGGCAGGGTGACATGTAGGGGAACTGATGTCTGTGTGGAAATGTTTAGAGAAGGCAGGAAGACGAATGACAACAAGAGGAAGATGGGTGATGCTGTTAACGGGGCTCTCCTGGAATAAACAAAACATTTCTGTGGCGGTTGTTGAAGTGGAGAGAACGGTGAACATTTTCTAGATGAGTGAAGTTAGTGGTAGGGAGGAGCAAGAGAAACAACTGAAGTGTCCACTGTAACTGATGGTAACCACTCCTGGACAAACAAAACCTTCTGTTCGTCTCCTATGAGGTGATTGTGTTTGTCACTTCTGTGTAAAACCTTTGTGACCAGTTGATAAGTTTACATGACTTTTGCTTCTGTCAGTGTTTGATGCTTTTTGGGCTTTTGTTGACATGTCTGATAGAAATGTGCTCGCTTTGAGGACTAATGCTGGCTATTATACATTATAATAGGTGCTCCTGAATGCAGTTTTTCTGTTCAAATCATTTGTGAAAATGCCTGCGTAGAATAAAAGGAAACGTTTTCCTTAATGCGTTTTCGATCAGAGTTTAAACATCTGATTAAAAATTGTGCACAGTTTAATTACCAATTAACTGTAAGTTACTTTTATTGTATTTATTAATTTTACAAGTGAAGAGTTTCTACAGTTAGTAATTTTGTCTAGAGTGTCAGAAAATTATTATTTTTTAATTGATTATCAAAATATTTGACATTTCTCTTTTGATTCACTTAACGTATCAGTGTCTGTGGACACTTTAGTGCCCCCACATGTACATGCATATAAAGAGTTTGTTCTTCTCAGTATTTTTTTTTTCTCCCACCACAATTCATGATTCAGCAAATGCTGTGTGAAACTGGGTTTTCTGCACTTCAAGGTGAAGCAGAGAAAAGACTGTATTCTTTTCTGTCTGAGGCCTAGATTCAGTCACTTTGATCATCTTTTCCTACTCACCCAAACAGCCGAAACATCCTTCTGCAGCGCTCTCTCTCCTCCTCCCCCCTTCCTTCCATGTGTTTTTTTTTTTTTTTTTTTTAAATAGGGAATAACAAGAATGTAGGGCTCATCAGAAATACATGTATGAGTAGATGTGTATATGTAAAGGTGCGGTTTCTAATAGATAAGCTTCATGCTCATTCAGTCCCAGATGCTTTTTGTCAAAGTTGCAAAGCTTGCATCATGTAAATGCTCCTATTGTTTTGAAAACTGCATTAAAAGCAGATTACAGCGTTGAAAGATTCAGTATTAACGAAACTCTCTTCAGCTCCCTGACTATCCACCTGTGTGTTAATGGGATTGATGTCAGAGTTTATCTGCATGATTGTATATATGGGGAAAATAGAAGTCTTTGTACCGCAACTTTCTAAAGCTGGATTACATATTGCTTTCACACACTAAAAAATGTTGCAACATAAAGCAAGCAAATCAAAGGCGAGACAGTATAGACCACAGATGAAACGGGAAAGAAGGTGGTGTGAAAGTGAAATGGTTGCAGCTATTTAAAGTAAAACAGTAAAGGTGAGTCATCAGGCTAGTGTTAAAATGATTACTCTGTTAAAAATATATATATATCATAAATATTTAATGTTATTGGAGAAGAGCTGTTGGAGACAGATAAGAAATTGGGAGACATACAAAGGTAAATAGTCTGTACTGTAGCCAATCAAAGTGTAGAGTAACTAATACATTTGCTGCTTTTGTATATTCTATGCTTTTTTTTTTATATATATTGAAAAACGTCACTTTGATATCTGCAAAACTGTAATTAAGTTGTCATCATCACAGGTTGTGCGTCTACACCACACCGGGTATATTTGGCTCAGATATGCACCATGTTCTAAATTTGGCCCCACTGCTTATGTGTCACATTACAAAGTGCATTGCGAGCATCAGTACAAGTTACTGCAATGTTCAGTTTTCTGGTTTCTTATTGTTTTCTGTGGATCTCTCCGTGACACACTGATCTGATAGACTGAGTTATAATCAGTGCCAGTACGCTTACTAAACAAATGGGTTATTGACTAATTCATTGTTGTGTTTAGTGTAAAAATGTAGATGTAGAAGAATCATCCCAGATTAAAAAAGGAAAAAAAAAAAAGACCGGGAGGATTGGATTTGTAGTTTGGTAGAGGAATCAGAACCTGGATTACGTGAGATGAGTGTACACTTACGTGCACATTCAGTGTTAATATTACACTGTATATTCAACACTGCAGAAAGTCCAGCTGTTTTGTACATCTTGGATAAATCTCTTCGTCGAACTCATCCTGTGGTATCAGATCTGTTTTGTGCGTTGATTCTTTTCTACCACACAGTGGTGAAGGCCAGGCTGGGAGTAGGGTCTGTACCAGGGCTACGTCTTGACCTGACCCATCCACACTGACTGCAGACTAGCCACAGTGCTAGCCACATTTCACATTCTGCATGCTGGGAGGAAGCAGCAGCATTGACGAGACTGCAGTGGTGCTCACAGTCTATATTTGTGACACAAACACTGTGTGTTTGTGTGTGTGTGTGTGTGTTTGTGAGGCAGTGTTATTGATTCATCGGCAGTGTGATTGCAGGCAGCCACCCTCAGCTGTATACACCCAGCTTTACTGGGCTGGCAGAGCCTGCTACACTGCAGCACGTCACTGGAGGCTGTGTCTGTGGGCTTTTGTGTGTCTAAGAGAGACTGTGTGTGCCGGTGTGTGTTTGCACAAAGAGGAGACAAGCATGTGGTTGTGTGTTTTTTATTTTATTTTTTATTTATGTAGTCATCTATGTAAGCACATTGAGCCATGAAACGTGTGTGTGTGTGGGGGGTGAGTGCGGGGGTGTATGCATTTAAGAGAAACTGTTGTAAGACAAGCATGTAGCCAGTCATGTAAGCAGATTCAGTGTGGGAGTGAGGGTATGTGTGTGCCTGTGTAGTCAGTCATGTAAGCACATTCGACCATGACGTGTGTGTGTGTGTGTGTGTGTGTGTGTGTGTGTGTGTGTGTGTGTGTGTGTGTGTGTGTGAGCTGCAGTTCTTCCGCTGTTGTGGAGATAAATGGCGGCAGCTAGGGTCATTTCTGAACATGAGTTAGCTTGGTGGCTAATTTTAGCTTTTATATTACCTGTAACTGTGTTTGCAGAGTCATTTTTAGTACAAGGAGGCAAAAGAAGTGAACATGGAGCGAGGTGAGCAAGGAAAGCTTTGTTTTTTTAAATGAGATGATAAACCCTATTGGTGTGTAAATAAATGTTATCAGCACAGAGGTTTAGACTTGATTAGGGTGTACTAAATGTCTATTTGTTTTCTACAGTGTACAGGGGTCATTTCCAAATGAGGTATTTTTGTTAATGGAGTTGTATCTAGGGACTGAATCTGTGAGTTTTAGTTGAGTCTATGTTAAATTAGCACTTACTCTTGTATGAAGTGATAGTTCTATCACAAAATTAAATCAGAATAAACTTGTATAATCAGCCTGTGTGCAGTTTAGGAGTAAGCACTGTTTTAACATAACACACGTGTAAAGGAACACCAAAGCATGACAGACTGTTTTCATGTCTTCATAGGAGAAACTGAGACTTTGCAGCAGGTTGAGTTCAAATTTTGTTAACTTCATTTATTTACACCTGTTACCTGTAACGAGGATTTAGCATTTCAAATGTTACATTTATCTTGTGGCCAATCAGAAGAGATGTTCCTACAGGAAAAGGAGGATTCTGTGTTTGCATTGACTGGGGGGTGCACACTTCAGTGAAAAGGTCATACTTTGATTATTGTGGAAAACATCACAATTTGTGATTGTGAAAAATGCACAGATTAATGGTAAGTTTGTTATATGTTTACTCCTACTCAAACAGACAAGCAATCTGGGATAGAAATAAAACTATTCGTAGCATGAGCAGCGACGCATGCAGCCCGGACCTGACCTGACCTGACTATACCCAGAATCAGCACATGACTTTGTAATTATTAAATGCAGTGCATGGTGGGGCTAGTTTTCTGTTGCCCTTCTCTCATTGTTTTGAATCTGTAAAGTTTAAAACGCACTTTAAATCGCAGCTCAAATCAAAATCGGCAAAATTAATTTAAAAAGACTCTTAATTCAACCAGCTATTAATTCATTTCCTTTTTTCTTATTCCTTGATCTAAGTTTATGATTTAAAACTGTTTTCCTCATTAAGCTTGTTAATGCTTGGTACTGCTGCAGATTGTAAATAACATTTACCCTTTGAGAGGCTTTGGCTTCTTTTGTTAAACAAAAACAAAAAAAAAAGGTTTTGTAGAAAAGATCTTTATGTTCTTCAAAATAAGATGTTTTGTCAAAAAAACCTCAGATATTGTATCAGCATGAGCGCAAAAAACAATTACTGAGCGCTGAACAAGATGTGGGGTTTTCTAAGGTGAATACAGGAGCTGGTGTGTGTGACTTTGAAATACGGTAATCACATACTGCAGAGAGTTAGAGGATGAAATAATACCAATTGTAAAAACACAGATGCAGAAGACGAGAAGTGGCACTAACTAATATTTAACAGTATTTCTTAATAAGGAAGCATCTGTTGTTTGTTGATCCTCAGCATTAGTTTGTGATAAGAGAGAGAGGAGCTGTTTGGAAGTGGGGGGTGGTGAGATGACATTTGATAAATGGTCATATGAGGAATGTCATTGGTCTGTGGGGAATTTGAGTCATTACAGCTTTAAGAAAGAAAAAAGATGCACAAGTGTCATTGTTAAATATTACTAAAATAGGATTTCCTTCCTTAGCTTTGGGAAGAATTCTCACTGACAGATTTACTTCAGAGACAGATTTGCATCAAAGACGTTTCAATCCCATCTGATCTCCAGTTAGAATGTTATTATTGGATGTTATTGTGTTAACGGAGAGGTGTGCCAAATTGTTTGTTCTGTGAAACAGTCTTCACTTCAGCTTTTGTGTCAGGTGAAGTTCGTGGCATCATGCAAATGTGGCCTACTTGGCGAGCAGTGATTCTGTTGTTACTCATTCTGGTGCAAGTGGCCTAGTTATGCCCATGTCCTTCATCATTCCTCTCTCTGCACGCAGAGTTTTGAATGATTTCACTTCATATTTTCTTGTATGTTTAGATTAAAAACACTCCTGATGATAACAAAATGTTTAAAAAAAAATAAAATAAATAAATCTTGAACTAATTATGTTATGTTCGATAATTTACAACTTCTGGTACTTAACCCTTTTAAGGAAATCAGGTCACATGAGCCCAGCTGCACTGAAAATGGGCTAAAATATGACTTTAGACTCAGGATCCTACATCAACAGTGAACTCTATTACAGTTATTTGCAGTTTTCTAGACGTTGAAAAGCATTTCAGGTGTGAGTCAGTGCCTAGATAAAACCCAGCAGGGTCAGGATGCAAATCCACTGCTATGGTAGAAACCTGAATAAGTTATAAACGTTCTCTCGTGCGGTTGAGCCCTGTAGGGAGAACTATGCTTAGTAAGCCCTTGTTAGGTCCTCTCTGGCCCGGCAAAATCCAGACTGAGCTTCTGATCTCTAGCACTCACATGTCTATTTAAAGTCGTCATCAAACGAAAGGCTTTCAAAGAAATATCTTGCAATCCACCATCAATGCTCGTCTAAGGTCTTCTACTCCTACCGTTCTCTTCATGTACGTTAAAGTGAATTTGTGTTTTTTGCTCAATTAACATACGTTGCTGCTAAATATTGTGTAAGTGATGTTTATTTTAAATTAGTTTTAAAGCATGTTTAGTTTTTTTTACCATGTTTGTGTGAAATACATACAGGCAGCATTGAGATACCAGACGTTCCAATAACACAATCACTACAAATGTGAGTGAAACACAAATCACTAGTACAATAGACGTGTGCACATTTTTCATTTTTTTATTTAAAATTCTGCTCATGGCTGCCACTGTTCCTCTTGAAAGCTTTTGACACAGACACCGTCTTTGTCTTATGCCAAAAATGACTAGCAGTTGACCTTAGCAGAGGAGCACTTCCACTTTTTCTCCCAGGTATGTCACCCTGGGAGAAATTCAGGCTCATTACTTTGCTGCTCGTGTCATGTAGAGACTCGAGAGAAACCTGCTGTTGCTCCTCTCGCTGCTGACCTTTTGTTTTACACCGTGATCACACACTACAGTTTACCGAACTGTACGCCGACGGAAAAGTGGAGCTGCATCAAAAATATAAACGGTAAAAAAATAATTGTCAACTTTGAGTCTAAACAAAGATGAAAGTAAAGTTATTACATATGTATAAGTAATTATGTTCAGTTGGACCTGTAGTTAATGCTGTGTCTCTGTTGAAAACAAAACCAAACCAAAAAACACCTTTAATAAACAATAAATGATTCTATATAATCTCCAGACCACATTCTGTGATCATTAAATAAAGATATAATCAACCCACAAAGTTTGTAATTTAAAATCATGGTCATCACAGAGGGTCTTCTGAGTGTATAATGGCTTTTCCTCATCACTAGTGACGCCCACAGCAAATTGTTTGTGCTCCACCGCACAACATGCAACGTTAAAAACCACTGTCTCATGAAGCCTGTATTTTACAGCGCAGAGACAATAGTCGGTTATTTGAGTAGTTGCAGAGATTATTTTGATAACTGATACTTAAAAATGGCCTGTCCATTAAATAACATTTAAGCAAACCAAACCAATAATTCAGTTGATCCTGCTTTAATTTGAACATTTACAGCTTTTTTATTTAGTGTAGTTGGGATGTGTGGGGGTTTTCTTTTTGGTTCTTATTTCTATGCAAGGCAACAAGCTGTGATGTGTCAGAGAAATGAAAACATAACATTGGATATGATACATTTATCAAGATAAAAATAATATAAAGAAATGTTTAATGGCACCAAATACCCAACAAGGAAAAGTATTTGTACTATTGTTACCTTTTATACGTCAAAGTACATTACTGAGATTCACGTTTCAGGTTCCAGTAGATTTAATTGCTTTTTCCACGATCAGTTGTTAATGGATGTGTTTACATTATATACCTGAGAAATTTTAGATGGACTTTTCTGACTGAGAAATCGAAATACTGAAATTATTGCTGAAGTAATATGATTTGTCTGTGCTTTGACTTTTTCTAGTCATTAAATAATTTCACTTTAACTTTATGATTTCCATTGACTTGGAAGATTTCTATATATTCCTATAGTTTAACTTTCATCTCTCACTCACAAATATTCTCTGAACTTGTGATATATTTTGGTAAAATAAATGTGTTTTACTTGAATTTAACTCGGGTATTGTCACATGGACAATTAAAGCAAATTAAAAGGAATGCGCCACATTTACAGATATTAATAAAAAATAATGTTGTTGCACCAGCTTTGTCTTATAGTTGGCTGTACAGATGTGTAGATGGTCAGACCTGCAA